>NW_015387155.1:0-179935 GCF_001527695.2 Protobothrops mucrosquamatus
TTTTTTTTTAACAATTTCCACTTTGATATGATTAAAAAGTAAAAAGTAGAAATTCACTCTATGGCTCTTTCTTAGCAAACATCTAGTTGGAAAGATTCAGAAATAAATTAGGATACCCAGAGACTTTTTGATGATGCAAATGGGGGAAACTCCCTGAAACTTACACATGGGCTGAATTTGTACACGTTATAAAGCTAATTAATTTTAGTGGTTCAGTCATAATAATAATAATTTAATAATGGTAATTTAATAGTTAATGATGCATGTGTAAAACCAGCAATCATTTCCTTAGCATGATTTACTTGTTTGACCATAGGAATACAGGAATTGTATTTTATTAACCTGGATTTAGTAGGTTGTTTAAATCCAGCCGTGTAGAAGGCATCCAAAATATTATTAAATATCTGAAACAATCAGGGTCTAATACTTTCTATTCAAGCAAATCACATTAACCAGGTAAGTGTACACTCCGTATTTCAATATTTTGGGAATCCTCAAAGATCCTTTGAAGTACTGCCTTCAATGGAGAAAAAGACAAGACAAAACAAATGTTGACAAGAGTGTACAGCGAAAAAGATTCTCAAATGAGCATTTCTGAATTTCTCAGAGACTTTAAAAGGCACTCATGCTCCTTAGCACTGGACCACTGTTTGCTGTGTACCTATTGCCTCTTATTGCTTCGATAGATACTGCTTATTTCTACCAAACGTTTAACAAAGCACCCCAATCTTTTTGGATTGGAATTTGGAATCTGAGAGAAAGTTGTAGACACCAAGGTGCCTGCCATTGTGGAAGCAAAAATTAATATTAACAAAAAGTGAGGGTTGTTTTTTTTAAAAAAGAAAACAATCAGCTTGTGCATGAATGTTGGAGAGAGTTGAGGATAAGCTCCACGGGGCAGGTTGGTATTAACCAGAGAAGCTCTGCTAGGAACCCCAGAGCCAGAGTGTCTAATAGGGAGTGCTTTTTTTTTTCCTGCTTAGAAATCCTGGGATAGACACAAGACTCTGCATCTTTGGCGAACAGATGCCTGGTTGGTTCTGTGCCAGACAGAGCTCGCTTCCTTAGGCGAGAAGCGCACCCAGAAGCCATCCTGAAGCGAAATGCACATGATTGGTTCTTTTGTTCGGATCCGGGCAAAAAACGACTCTTGTCCGAGAGCATGGAGAAGATCAACTCCTCCCTTTTCCTAAGAATATCTACTCGTGTTTACACCAAATCTCTGGAAAGTCTTCTAGCTGCTTCAGCCCCTCAAACCTTCCCTCCCCTTCACCTTGCACAGGTTTCCGTTCTGCAACGCGAGGCGAGCGCAGAACCCTTTTAAAACCCGAGAGCCATAAGGTAGTATTTGGGAGGGGGGCAACAGGAGGATGGCGATGCGGTAAAAAGTGTGCATCCCCCCCCTCCAAGGGAAGAAGGCTTCCATGGACAGAAGAAAAACCACAGTAAGATACCTTGAGGCAACGACTTCAATCTGGAGGGTGGAATTCAAAAGCTTAGTTGAGAAGGGGGAAAAAAAATCAGGATCTGTCCAGTTCTGGGTTTATTCATCAGCAGCATTCGTATTTCATTCTTTCCTCTCTGCCTTTCTCTCTCCTCTCCCCGAGCAGGAAAAAAATATATTACCGTCGGGAAGATTTATTAAAAATCGTAAACATATTCAAATCGGCCTGTGTTTTGTTTTATTTTAGCGATGCTCTGTATTGAAGGAAAAATATGGAAGCACCCCCTCCCGGCAGAGAGACTCTGTTATGCAGCCAAACGGGAAAATATAAGGGTTAATTGTTGTTTTAATCATATGTTTATATAAATATGGGGTTTGCAGCGCGTATAATATAGTACGTCTACTTCTCCCCCCCCCCCCCCGCTGGATATTAAATATGCTTCGCTTGTCAATTTCATCGCCCTGTGCATTTCTGCAGGGAAACAGCCCCGCCCCCTCTGCGCGCAGGCGCGGCCAGCCTTAGGTTCCCGCAGGCTCAGCATTCAGTGACCACAGGCTGATTATTGTAGGTAAGGAATCAGATAAGAAAGTAATTTATAAACCTCTTTAAATCATCAAAATGCAGCTGAGAAAGGTTCTGCTCCCCTGCTCTGCAGACCTTTGCTCTTCTTTGCATGCTGTGCATTCATTTAAAATTGTGCCTGCTTGCTTTCGCAAGTAGATGTGCCAGCGTTTGGGTTTTGTTTTTTTTCCGCCGTGAGGACCACACATCCACACATTCCTTTCAGTTGTATGTTTTGACAGTGAACGTTGCAATTTAAAAAAAAAAAAAAGCAAGTCGGGAGAGAGGATTAGGTAAGGGAGAGAGAGAAGGCGGGTGATGGAATCCAAACAGTTGGTCCCTGGAATTTCGCTCGGGAAATGCAAAATCCCAAGCTCTTTATATATATATATATGTATATATTTTTCTTGAAGTTTCCATGTTGTTTGGAGGTGGGGGAGAGGAATTTGAAGCCCCCTTTCCATAAACAGATGACATGCAAGAGTTGGAACGAAGCGATGGAGGAAAAAAAAAAGAGAGATGCGGGGAGATAGTAGCAGAGATGTATACAATCGTCTTGCAACGGAGGAGGGAAAGAAAGGAGATCGTTTTTACAAACTTTCTCCTTCGGCTAATTTAACGTTCTTTCCTCTCGTCAGATAAAGGGAATATCTGGTAGAACAACAGAATAAAAATAGAGGATTCCGCCATTTTGATGTTTTTTAAAAAGTAAGGATTTTATGGCTTGACGGATTTATAGTAGTCTCCTTATTACGGGCGGCCAGAACTCACGCTTTATCAGTGTCTGTGCGTGTGCAGCGAAGTGAAAAAAAAAAAAAGGCAGCCTCTTCCCCACCTGGTTATTCAGGATTTTGATTCTGGTGCGTTATAAAAATGCTCAGAATAACTCTATGTAGCCCAGTATTTTATTATGGTTTAATACAAATAGTTGTAATAGGATGTCACTTGGGATAATAAGGGGTGGGCTTGATTAGAAGTCTCTGTCCAAGTTTTGTTTGCCTATGTGTTTGCTTTTGGAAATATATGTGCTTGTACTGTACTTCTTTCCAGCAGATGGATCCATTATGTTGTGCAATTTTAAGCCACTTGACTCCATCCTCCATTCCTTTCCTTTTATAACCTGTCCCCCTAATATATCCCTTTATGGCGGGCTAAGGAAGAAAATGAGTCAGGATTTACCATAAAATGCTAAAATATGTTGTACCAGAAACATTGATGCTGATGGTCTGAATGGTAAAACAGTATGTTTGTTTTTCAGATAGAAAAAGTCAAGTACACAAACATCTCTTTGTATGAAATAAAAAGGATTTGTTGCTTGCAGCATTGGCACTTTTTAATTTCTATTCCAAAAATCCATCTCAGATTTTGGTATTCCCTTTGACAACAAAATACCAATTATATAACTTTTAAGTTTAGAACATAATGTATATAATTGTTAGAAAGCTTTTTGGAAACTGAAAACTAATTAAATATATTATTTTTATACTTAGAAAAATAATTACAGAACAATTCAAAATTAATTTGATGATGTTATAGTTTTGAACTTGATAAGAATGTGATGAGGACATTAGTATCCAGTTTACACAAAACAGAAGTTTAAGTTTTTAAAAATCCCCAATCAATAGAAATAAGAATCTGTTTTGCTCCAACTGTAATATTTTCATTTTTGTCACTTCTCTATGCATAAGCTAAGAAATGAAATGCTCATTGTTTAATAACTGGGAATTATGTGTTAAATTATATAACACAAGTATATAAATCACAAACCTAAGTATAGTGCTCAGTTGGATCATTTTAGTGCAGTGACATTTAAATACACTTTATGTGCATAACCATCAGTCAAGGAAAATAGTGTAAATATGACATAGATTATTAGATTAATAATGTATCTACAAAGTCCACTGATAGAAGTGTCTTCAGAGATCTGAGGTGGAGGGTTCAAAAAAATGAAAAGGGGATTGCACAGTTTTGGACACTACTTGTTTTTTTTAACCTTCCCCTAGGGATACCCCTGCAAGAGAATTTTAATGGACATTGACTGTTGCAACTATTTTTAAAAAGTATCTTAGGTTGGGAATTTTTCCCCCCACAGATTTTTTAAAAAAACAATTGGGTTTCTATATGGATAGTGATGGTTATACTTATACAGTGAAAAAGATGCAGCTATGTATTATTTCACACTCAACTTTTTCAGTATTTTGGAAAAAAGATTTCTGTATGCCTTTTAAGGTGATTCTAGCTGAAGATAAAACTAATATTCTTATTTTTTGGATTCCTTTCAGTCTTTTGATAATTTGAATTTATTACCTGTCATATATTGTACCATACAATATAAACATAATTCTCTTTTGCAAGGCATTATGAATCAAATATAGAGCAGAAATTAATAGACTAAGACTCAATCCACATTTTGTACTTTGCCATTGTAAATATAATATAGAACTGTGTTTTTCTAACTTTTCAGACTTCTGGTAAAATTCTCATGTGTAGCATGCAGTGTTCCACTTTTTTATTAGATAGTGGGGGAAGGTTCCTGTGAATGTCCTGTGTTTTATCATACAATCATTTTTATGCACCATTCCTGGCTTTCCACACTTTCCACACTCTAATTAAATTCCTAAGGAAGTCATGAAGAATCTGCTGTTAGGTTTTTTTTTTCTAGCTTGGGCAGTCATAGAGTCTTCAGAATGACCAAAAGATGTGCCATATTTACCAACATGTTAAACTAAAAACAACATCAAGAGAACTGAAAAGTAATTCTCAAGATTCTTGAGAATAAGGTAGAAAGCAGAAATTTCTTTTGCAAGAGAAAAATCTGAAAATTTGCAAGATAGATTATGTTATAGCCTTAGGCTGCATGAGATTTGATCTGGTTGTGTTAAAATTGAACTGGTTTGATTTTGTGAACAGTGGGGATGAAAAACCAGATGGGCATTCAATGCTGATTATTTTACATATTCAGAAATCTGACATAATAAGGGAAAGAACTGTTGAGCATATACAGAGGAACATGGCTTTCTCTAATTACTGAGGATCTAGTACAACTAAGTCTCACACCTCTGGAATTGGAAATTAAAAGCTTCAAGATCAGAGGATGTGACTTCCAAGCAGATGGGAACCCAGATGGATGAGAATTAGGTGGGGGAAGCATCCGGATTCAATGTTCATTCTACTAAAATGTGATTCAAGAAGGATATGAAGAAAGAGAAGCAACACTATATTTTTAGAATTATGAGAAAGCACGTGTTGTATTTTTAAAAAGTACTTTTAGATATTCTGGTTACACAGAAAATCTTACAATTCTGCAGGTGTCATTGTTCCATTACAATGAATGTATATGTCCCTTTTTCATCAACAGTATTATATGGGGACTCTTGTGATTTTGAATTTCAGTTGTTTTTAATACATAATAATTGGATTACACAAGATTTGTTTTACATTTGTGTACTGAGTTGCAGATAGATGCAGAATTTGAGTTCAACTTTGTGATCTTCTCTGAAATATTTGAAAGCTCCCACGACTAGACTCAGTCTTTCTCAACTGTTCTCTGCCCATCCTTGGGTTGGCAGAAAACCACAGAAACGTAAAATTTGCTATTCTTAATTCCAAGCCTTTCTCCACTCTTTTGCCTCTATTTCAAGTCTTGGTGTCACCTGACTTAACTATAAAATAATGTGTTCTAAACTTAACATTTTGTATACCAGGAAGATGCCCTTGAAAAGTGTCAGAAAAGTGAAAAAGATAGTACTTTAAAAGATAATACTTTAAATTGTACACTGAAGGGCAATTTAAACCTGCCTCATTTATGGACTGGGGACAAGATGAAAACAACGTTAGAAGAACTTGCAAAAAAAAAAATGTTACTAGAGTACAGTGGTATCGTAAGTAAGTGAAAATGGAAAAAGCACCACAATCTTACCTTGAAGCAGAGAGAAGGTGGATTTGATGGTTTGCCATGTCTGAAAATGATGTACAGAATATATTTATTTACTAGGGTAGAGTGGACACTCAATAAAGTCCACATGACTTGTAGAGTGAATTGTGTAGAAGAAGCATGTTGGATTCACATAATCATTATAAGGTTTAACAAAGAAGGAGCTCCAAAGCTTGTAAAGCATCCAGACTTGTCACTCAGAAGTCATTGCAAAAGTAAACTGACATAACTAATTAGGTATCTGTAATAATAATATAAATCACAGGATTTTAGTAAAGCAGTTTAGCAGAGAATAGAAAAAAGGATAATTCATAATACTTGTTTTAATTTTTAGAGAAGTATTAAAAATGCAAAAGATCAGTAATTTGCAATGAACATTTAGAGAGAGGAATTGTAAAGGTCACAGTGCCAATGTTATTGCTTGAAAGTGAATCTTGGTGTAATCAGCAGCACAGCTTTGCTTTTAAATAAATATGTTTAAGATGTAGAATGTAAATTTCAAAACGTTCAACTGATATGAAAAATGGGGGGGATCTTTCATTTCAAGGAATGTTTTTAAAAGAATGCTTCAGTTGTGATTTCTTGGAACCCCACATATAGTATTAAAGGATACACATGGTATGGAATAAGAGTAATGATTAGAATAACAGCACTTCAGCAGCAATCCTAGCTGTATAAATATGGGATAGAGGTGGTCCTCAACTTATGACTAGTTGTTTAGCAACCCTTCAAAATTACAACCATCCCTCCAAAAGGTACTTATGATCCAGATTCAAAGTTCTGATGGCTGTTCCCCTCAAATGGTCACATGATTGCATTTTGGGTACTCAGCAGCCAGCCCACGTTTACTGCTGTTTGTAGTATTCCGCAGTCAGGGGATTTTATTTATTACTTTTTTGCTGGAAACTAGCATTTACTTCTGGTTTCCAGCAAAAAGGGTCCACTGGCTAAAATGGATTCTCATAATGACCATGGGGATACACTTTACAACCACCGTAAAGAAAGAAATTAGTCAATGATTTCATGACATTGTTAAGCAGGTCATAATATGGCCTGCTTAATAACCAGCATGACTTAGGATCGTAATTCTGGGCTCAAGTATGGTCCTAAGTCAAGGACTACCTATGGAGTACTTCCACTATTACAGGTAGAGCAGCAATTAACATTCTTCACCCTCCATAACACATTGCATAGTCCCTAGGATTAGGCACTTTGCTTGCATAAAACCCATGTGAGGCAACTTATCTGGGGCAGCAAATCCTTTGAGCACTTCTTCTAATTTTTATAATAAAAATCCTACAGCAGTAATAAATGTGCTGCCATTTATGACAGCCAATATGCAATACTGCCCCAATTTAAGAAGGACAGGGGTATGAACATTTTCAGTGAGAACCAAACTCCAGGGACCTGGGAAAGATGTCTGGGGAAAATTAGCTGGACTTTATTACTTATTTTACAAGAGGTGTAGGCTAGCCCAATCAGAGGACAAAAATAAAAACAAAGCAAGAACAAATATGAAACAAAACAACTTTACATTTCATATCTCTGGTTTGAAATATCATTGCATTTCTACAAACATGAGTTTTTAGGGGATGAGGAGAATATTTAATATTTATTTGTGTATGTGTTGACTTGTAATTTTTGTTGTTTTCTTGATGGGGCAGGATTACTGATAGTTCTTTTGCCCTGAAATAGTCTTAAACCAGGCACACGTAGCCTATACTGCAATCACTATTCCTCTGCTGGAATTAGACATTGTCAGAAGAAGGCAAAAAGATAATACAGATTTCCATAGCATTTATAAATATCAGTGAAATGTAGCTTCATATTTAGAAATTTCTAAATATGCAACTACAATTCAGTTTCTACTTGAGCTATGTAATTCAAGTAGAAATTGGCTAAAAGCGCCTGGTTGGCATTTCACACTAAGCCAAGTAGTGTATATGATGGGATTGCTTCTACTATAGCATGCTGTGTGAACTCAGCTATTTATGATTTATTGATTAAATAGGGCTTGGTAGGACATATGAATCCAGTTAGTATAAAGAAGACAATTATCTTTATGCTTGCTTTATCTATTGCTAACAATTAATGGAACACCTTCAAAGCATGTTTTCTCCTCCCCCCATGTTCTTTTTTTGGGGGGAGGGGGAACTGGACAGTCCTTCACCTAGGACTGTTCTGTGCATAAAGTAGGACATAATATTAAATATACAGAACTCCTGTTGTGGGAATTGTCCAGAATTGCTACAGGCTTCACACTCAGTGTGCCTGGCACTTTACTAAAGGGTAATGAGCTGATTATGTGCTGCTGTGCCCTATGGCAGAATAGTGCTACCCAAAATGCTAGCTCATAAATATATTGAAAGCAAATGAATAATTTTCCTTTTTTATTCACTACAATGCATTGATTTCAAGGGAAAAAGTGACCTGAAGAGTTGTTTAAAGTAGGCAAGACAAAACATTTTTTAAAAATAATAATAATAGAATTTTCTAGATCTTAGTATTAAGACATTCATAATAGGCATACAAATTGTATTTTTTTAAACAGATTATGTTCAGCTTCCCTTTTTATCCAAACTGCTAGTTTTTAGCTCTCTGCTCAGATGGCAGCAACCTCATAAGGAATTAACCTGACAGTGTAATGTTAAGCAGAAAATATATCCTAATGATTTTAGTGGAATTTATTTCCACATAAATACACCCAAAATTGCACCCGGAGTTGTGTGCAGGCCAATTATTGCAAAAACAAAGGCAGAAGAGATCTCAGAAATACTATAAGAATGACTTTTTGGGCCCAGTACATTCAAGCAGTATAATATTTTGGGATAATTGATCTTTATGAAACAAGTTTGAGAATCAGGTTTCAATATATGTGTATATAAAAAAAACCAGAACAAACTATAGCCTAAGGGAACCAAGGTAAATATGAAAGTTATGCCTCTATTCCTGGCCTTGTCTGTGTGTCAAAGATGTCCATGAGTAATGGAGAATTTCTCTCCACAGAAAGTGTTCAAATGCCATGCAAAGAAGATTGGGATGGTGAGGTAGAAGAGTTTTGTCAGAACTGTAATTCACATCCTGTGGTGTGTTGTAAGGCTGACATACTCCATAATTTGTACAGAAAAATACAGAATCTTAGATTTAGCACACAGTAAACAGAAATTAAAATCTGAATGGAATATTCCTGGTCAGACAGGTCATTTTTTCTTGAAATTGAATGATCATTTGTTTCATGGTATATGCATTAGTTCAGTTTCTTGGAGATTCCAAACTTTTCTGAAAGGCATGTCCCTGTTCCTTATCCAGACTCTTCATGTAGCTTCTCTGGAGGTATATGCCTCAAGCACTAAAACTCATCCTTATATTCTCCATAAAGGGGTAGGTTAATGGCATTCTATATATATATGACTAAGGGCTCATCCACACAACCCTCAAGTACAGTATGTATTTCCTTTCCATCCTCAAGATGAAGGAAAACATTGGTCTGAAAACACCCACAGTCTTCCTCATACCACCTCTCTGGAACAAAGCTGATAGTCACTGTCCATGTGTGAGGGAGGTAGTTGCTACTGCTGCTGCTGCTGCTGCTGCTGTTGCTTGTATTGGGGGCTGTTGTGGCTTTGGGATGAATTGCTGCTGTTGTCCCTTGCAGAGCTTCATTGGCACAGTTCCTACCATTTTGTCTGTATATACTGGTGGACGCCAGGCTAGAATCCAGTATTTTTCCTTGCCAGTTGACCATCGTATAAGAAATCTTTGGCAACAGGAAGAGAGCCTTCTCAGCCCCCTCCATTTGGAATATTCTCTGGGGGTGAGGCAGAGCTCCATTCTCCTGGCCTTTCGGGAAGACTTGAAAACATGGCTCTGCTGTCTTGTTTGGGGCTTGCAGAGGAGCATGCAGTACCACCCTGAAGACCCTCTCCCGTCTTTTAATTAACTTTTAATATTGAATTTTAGCCATCTTTGCCTCTTTTAAAATTTCATGTACGGTTTTTAAGTTTTAATATTTTATCTGTATGCCTCCCAGAGTCCCTCTGTGAGGGAAATGGGTGGTTTCTAAATTTGATAAATAAATAAAATAAGCAGATTGTGGTGAATAAAATTTTGCCAGGTTGGGAATTCTCCCAGTAGTAGAGAAGTGGGTGCTAATGAATTTGCAGGCATCTTTTAGTATGAGGGTCTGTGAAGATTCTTAGTCATCCAGGTCATGGTTGTCCCAAAGGTGCTTCTTCAAAAGGCAACTGGACTTTGTTTTTCCTTGAAAACGTTTTGCTTCTCATCCAAGAAGCTTCTCCAGTTCTTTTAGTATGAGCTGCCAAAGCAGCAGTAGCCTTGGAGGCATAGAAAGCCACAGCTGGATGGCAGGGACCGACTTGCAGACTTTTCCAATGGAAAATGCCACTTTCCTGCCAGATCATCCTTGTTGAAGTACCTTCAGCCTATTGTAGTGATATAGTGTCTACAAACAGAGAACGGTGTATCTCAAAGCCTAGGCAAAGAGGCTGAGTGGATGAAATCAAAGGAGATCTCTTGTGGATGTATAGAGTGACTGAGCTTGTTTGCCAAGAAAGGACACTTTATTCATGATAAGTCATTTTATTGTTTTGGTGATAATTTAGATAGTTTACTTTATATAGTGGTTTCTTGTTAGCCATTTTGAGTGCCCTATGATGCAATATAAATCATATAAATAATTATTCCAAATTTGTTATGGCGGCACAATATAATTTGTTGGTTGGCTTGTTTGTTTCAACCACTTGTATACCATCAAATCTACGACGAATGTTGGTGGTTGTAGTCATAAATAAATCAACTTTTAAAACATTCACGCTAAATAATAATCAACAAAACCAATTAAAATGTTTAGAGTAAACAAGATTAGCCAATATAAAATCAATATAGTAAAAATCAACTAATATAACTTTGAGGGAGCAAATATTGACACAATATCTTCTTAGAAAACGTCTATGTAGAGCAGCAAGAAATGAAG
This sequence comes from Protobothrops mucrosquamatus, assembly GCF_001527695.2. Lineage (NCBI taxonomy): Eukaryota > Metazoa > Chordata > Lepidosauria > Squamata > Viperidae > Protobothrops > Protobothrops mucrosquamatus. The sequence continues at coordinate 10,934 of NW_015387155.1, forward strand.
AATACAACTGACAGTTATAACAGTTTACTAAACTGAATACACTCCATGGCAGTCTTCTTTCATCTTGACTATATTTGGAACAGTCAAAATATCTATTTGGAAATGTATCGGATGTTGTATATTAATTAAATCAGTTTGATTTCTCAGGATCTAGATCCTACTAACAGATGGGTGTATAACACAGTATGAACCTCTTTATATCAAAATAGGCGCTTTTATGAGGCTCCAAAGAGGTTCATTGAGTGATATGTATACCTGTGAGATTTTTACTAAAGCAGTTGATATGACACCCACATAAAGGCTTGGTCCCTGTTTCTGAGAAATTTAGAAACCTCAGAATAGGTACTGGGTCATTTTATGTTTCATGCAGGGACCATAGAATAACCATGATTTAAGAGGTGTTAATAATAATGATTGTAGCATTGTTAAATCCAGATGTCATGTTGCATTTGTAGTCAGGGCACTACAGGGAGTCTGGTTCTGTTTACATTTCTAAAATCAAATGCTCTTAATTAAAGTCAGGCAATTTCAGCTCTGCACACAGATGCAAAGCAGTTTGTTGCCTCTGAGTTAAGAGATGGTTTAGGCTAGTTTGTATTTATAGACTTCTCTTTTCAGATAGTTTGTATGATGAGAATCCAAATCAATGTCAAAAACAAACTAGAGAAACTATACAATGTAGTTTTAAAGGAGGTGACGTGATAAGTTTGTAGCTGTTGTAAAGAGATCAGAAGTTGCTTTTCAAAATATTTTTTATTTTGTTCTTTTTTCTATTTTCTTTCTTCTTTTTCTGAATATTTTATATTCATCTTTTATTAAGGGAAAAATCTGTTAATAAAATTATATTTAAAAACGCCAAAGAGAATACCAACATAATTTAATTATAGGAAAAATTTAAAAACCCTATAATATTGATGATCATTTGTTATAATTTATTCTTTGTGTGTTCCTGAATCCAAAAGTTTTATTTCATTTATTTCAATTTATAACCTGTTGCTCTGTCCATTGGACAAGTTATCAATGGAGCTTTTGTCCTAAATGTTAGGAAACCTGTTATTTACTTCTTTCCAACTGAGTCTAATTTACAAAAGCAAATAGGGATAAGAAAAAAAATTACAAAAATGAAATTTGATAGGAAAATAAGATATCTGATTTTACATGTACTGTATTAACTGCGGCAAGAATTGCGTTCGCGCAATACTGGAAGGAACGCAATATATCACCAGAGGGATTGATCATTCAGAAAATATATGAATGTGCCGAAATGGACAAACTCACTCTAGAATTAAAAGAAAAAGATGATTCGGAATTTTACGCAGTTTGGGAAAAATGGTATACTTGGATAGACAATAGAAACAAAAATTGGAAATATACATAAGGCTATTGTGGGTTAGATATTGAATGTATATAGTGTATATATTGTATAGAATGTTGATCCGAAGTATATAAAAATGACACAGTCTGCTGAATATGTACTAGAGCTGTATAAAGAAAAATGATAATAAAAATTATTATAAAAAAGAAAGAAAAAAAATACAAAAGAAAAAAAATACAAAAAAGAAATAGGGTAAGAAATTAAAATGGGGGAGTGTGTAAAAAAATAAATACTTACAGATCTTTTTGTTTAAGAATTCTGTGCTACAAGTTACTTAAAATAGGTTGCCAACATGTGAGTTGAACTTTCCCTAACATCCAGATTTCTCCAGAGAGTGTTTTTAGTCCTTTCATCTAGGACTCTTCCCTTCAACCCAGCCCTAGGAAAGAACAGTATTTGAATCTTGTGCCAAAGCTGAGCAATACAGAATTTAACCAATCTTGTGCCAGTCCTGAAACACAAAAGATGAGTATTCCTGCAGTTTTGCACAGAGACAACATTTTAATGAGAAATTTCCTTGGCAAACGAAGCCAAATCTCTAAATATAAAAGTGGAATTTATTGAAGAAAATGAAAAACAAGGGAGGGCAACTGCCACATGAAGTGATTTCCAAATAAGTACAATTATCCTAGCTAAAGTCAGTATTTATTACCTCTTTAAATAAAGTGTTTGATTAGCACATAATCAAAGTGAAGAAAGGATAGCAGGAGAGAACAGCTGGGCCGTCTGCCTGAACATTTTTCTGTTTTCAGAACTATGCTCAAATGCAACAGAATATAAAACAGAAGTGAAAGGCAGTGTTTTTGAAGAGACTCATTGTTGCTTTGCCCTGTCATGGAAAATCTCTGATGTGCTATGTCTTAATCAGATATTAAGTGGTAATTAAACCCTTCTTAATGAGCCTTGCTGGAATGATAAAGACATAATCTAGTTTTCTTTAGGTAGCTAAAAAGATAAGAAGGAGCTTGCAAGAATTCAGAATAGTTACAGATAGACAATATAGTAAATTGTGGGCTCCCAGTTCAGTAGGTTATGAGAAGTTAGAAATAATAAGCAACTGTACATTAACACTGCGCTTTGAAAAATAAAACCAGCATTGCATCTATTTAAGTCTCTCTGGAAGAGAGAAATGGAGTCAATTTCTCAGAAGCTTCAACAGCAGTCTTGTTGCACTGAAAAAATAAGGGTTGTCACATTCAGTAATTTATGCATACATATGAAGACAGTTTATGATAGGAGTGAGCAAAGTGGTGCTCCTAGAGAGCCCCCACCCCCAATTTTATTTATGTTTTTTTTATTTTAGATGCTTAAAAATAGGCGAAAGTTGACATGCTACAAAGTTCCAGGCTTCAGCCTCATTTCCAAGTATGGCTTTATAGGCATTCACAGAAAACAAAACTAGTGGGTGGGCTGAAGCCTAATTCTTTATTTAAAAGTAGGCTCATCTGTCCAGGAGAGACAAAACTAAGGTGAAGGAGAAATGTGGAACTAGAAGGGATAGTGAAGCACCCCCTCCCCTCTCCCTCAATTATCATGATTGGCAATGTTCACCTTGGCAGCTATTTTGTAATAGAGAAGTTCTCTGTTGTCTATCCTAGCTTGAAATTCTGGGATCTGCAGTCTTAATAAAATGGAGGTCACAAAATTAGAGAAGGCTGGCATAAGGTATGTACTAATTCTCCTGTGGTTTCATGGGATCTATACTTGCTGATTCCAATTATATCCTGTGTGTTTAGGTAAGTGATGGATGGGCGAGCAGAGATGGAGGTGATAAGAAGCACAAAAGGAAATGCAACTGGGGAGGTCAGTGTTCATTTGGTAGCCAGTGAAAATACTGTGCAAAATGCCCACTTACCAGCAACTACCTTCATCATACCAGGTGAGTGCTCAAATGCTGAAGGTTGTTACTTTTCTGCCTCTAGTACTTTTGGAGTTCCTTTTTTCCATTTTTATGCCTATAGTGTCAGATCATATACACAGATAAGTCGATTTTCCTCATTGAGTTGGTCCTATATTTTTCAAGTTGATCTTACATTAATAAAAATATATTTCTAGAAAGCTGTAAGATGTTGCAACAATGTATTTTGCTTGAATGTTGATCTTTTTCACATAACCCCAGGTATAGGAGCACATAAAGTACAGAGAATTAATGCACTCACAAACTGCAAATACATTTTAAACAATGGGTACCATAATTACACCAAAAATATTTTACTATTATTATTTACAGTTATAAGCTACAGACCTAAGGAGTTTCAGCATTCATGTTATTTTATCATTATATTACAAATATTTGCTTTTGAAGCTAAAGATCCCCTATTTACTATAGCATTCGTAGGAGAAGGAAGTATGTTGCAGTTATATATCTTGATTTTAAACAACTTAACATCTGCAGACATGTTGGATTACAACTTACATCTATTCTATCTATCACAAATCATGAGGTTATGCTCTAGGACAGTGATGGGGCTCAGTGTGTCAAAAATTCGGAAATGCCTAACTTGACTCTACTGTCACCCCACTACAGACAAAAGAGAAACAATTTATAACAAAAAGCTGCTTGGGATAATGAGATAGGCAGCATAAAAATTTAATAAATTTAAAAAACTTACATAATTATAAATATTTTTCTATTTGTCTTTGTCTCTCAGAAAAAACTGCTTATCCGAGGCAGTTATGGGTTACACAAGATCTGGAACTTCCGAGAATGCTCTTGTGTAGCCTTGTAGCCTCTGAAAAGAGCAGGAAAGCATACCCCATTCTTGCTCGATTTTCAGATGCTCCAGAGCCACATGAGGTCAGAGACCTTTCACACAACTACCAGAGAGTTTGGAGGTCACTGAGAGCATACCATATTCTTTTGTGCCTCTGGAGCATCCAAAAATCACACGAGAACTTCTTGTGCTTTTTGGAGAGTGCAGAGGCCATACAAGAACGTGGTATGCTCTCATGATATCAGAACACACTGGAATTGCCAAAGAGAAAATGTTCGAGGGAAATCATTTCTATTGGGTGGGGGGGAGAGGGGCTTTAAGGGATAAAAGCTTCCAACCTCCCCAAAATGCCAAACAGCAGGCAAAAGTGTTGTCCTCACTGCAGGAAGACTCTGTAGCCAAAATGGGATGCTGGGGATTATTCAAGCTACATATTTGCAGCTCACTGATTTTCTACTACTTGTAAAGCTTAGGAATTTTCCACTTTCATTCATATTCCCTTTCAGCACTCAGCTATATCTGGATTATATTGCTCTGTAATAAAATTGGGTGACCTTTGCTCAAAGGTAATTATTTGCCTGTATGTATATCAGCATGTTTATACTATATTGCTTTTTTTCTTCATAAGCAACCACAACTACTATAAACCTTCCAGTGAACACGTTAGAAATCCAGCGATTCCCCCGAGAAGCCCAGAAAAACATGGGGACCGAGAGGCCAAGAGAGGGTGTGGGGAATGAGCCCATCACAGCGACAGTCATCCCTCAGATCAGCGGAGTGCAGCTTTGCAACACCATCCGGGATCTGGAATGGAAAGATGGGATTGCCACTCTCCCTGGGAGCAACCTAAGGGTAAATCAATGAAGACTCTTTTTTTTTGTTCTCAGGTGTGTATGAGCAATTTTCAGGAGTAGGACTCGATTGGTATATAGTATACAGGTTAGTCTTATGAATAGCCACTTACCAAACATTCAGAGTGATGACAGACACCTCCCCCCAAAGCTACTTATAACCCAATTTTGAACTTACGGGGGCTGACTATGCACACACACACCTGCAATCACATTTTGGGTACTTGGCAACTATCTCATTTTTATGGCTGGTTGCATCTCCCCACAGTCACATGAATGCAATTTTTGACTTTTTTTTTACAATTTCTGGTATTTACTTCCGGTTTCTGACAAAAAATGCCTATTGGATAAAATGGATTTGCTTAATGACTACTGCACAGAAGAAGTCATAAAATGACTAACTTAGTGACTGCAACAACTTAAGTTCTGGGCTCAATTATGTTCATAAGTCAAGGTCTATCCATACTAGGCCTTTCAGTAGCACACAAAAAGGGAAAACATGATGAGAACCTGGGTTTGGCATTCAGAGTCTTGCTGAAGAATGACACTTGTTCCTAGGTACCCTCAATAGCATTTATATGCTTAAATAAAACTGCAATTCGAACTTGAGATTGATTATTTAATTGAGATCTAGAATCTATCATTGAACATTTTTAAAAGGAATTTAGGCCAGCTTCTTAAATACAGTATACCTAGTGATCATCCATTACAGCATTCTTTTATTAAATCTATATTCTTGCAAGTATCCCCATTGTTCCTGAACTCCTGATGTCATGCATATTAGCCTGTCCTATGAACATACCCAAAGCACGCATTGACTCAGCTGCTGTTTTGCAGTCCAGCTTACTTTACAAAGTTTCTCTGAAGGTAAACCAAGATGATTCTAGGTATGTTTTCCTACACTCAGTGAAAGAAGAGCAGTTTATTTTCACTCCATCACAGTATTGTCATGCCCCAAATTTTCTGCTTGTTCCTCCATTAACTTTTTCTTTCCATCTTGTATTAACACAGTTTCGAATAAATGAATATGGGACAGTGAAAGTAGTTAGTGCTGACAAACCTTCACCTGCAGAGCCCCTACAAGAGTGTCAGCCAGAAAGAAATGGGGATGATGGAGGGATACTTACCTGCAAGGGCAATCCCATCAGGACTCCAGGTGAGGATTTGAAGGGGGGGAAGTATACAAACCTTTATATACCGTATTTTTCTGTCTATAAGACACACCCTTGTATAAGATGCTCTGGCAGGTGAGTTTCTCCGCTGAACAGCTGAGCTGACAAATCCGGAAGTTCGGCCGGCCAACGATCTTCCCCCCCTCCCGTTAGTGGCAAGCCCACAGGGGCTTGACACCTGCACCAGGCAGCATGGCAACTCACATAGGCATGCCCTGGGCTCCGGAGGTTACCATTATTTTTCCGTTTATAAGATGCTGCACTTGTGTAAGACACACCTGGTTTTTGAAGAGGGTGTTTACAGGAAAAAATAGCATCTTATACACGGAAAAATACGGTAATTTCCACAAGAATAGGTTCTACTAAACCATGGCAATGTGAAGCATGTTAAAAGCTATAACTAATTGCTCTTAATACTTCATGAATTTCATAGATGTCCTGATTTCCTGGGAAGTGTGAATCCTCTAGTTATAATTCCTCAAGCACTCTTTTCCTCTAGTCCTGATCATTCTGTGTTATCCAGGATAACATGTGTTTGTGTATCATTTAGTTCTTTCCAGTCCCAAAGGAATGCTGCAAATAAATTTTGCATAGGTCACAGATAACCTATCCATCATTTTATTGGTCAGCAGGGTTACTTTCTGAAAAACAAAGAAAAATGTACCAAACTGATATGGCTGGAGAGGATTAACTTTAAAAATAGTTTGGATTCAGCAAGAACGCCTTGCTGAATCCAAACTATTTTTAAAGTTAATCCTCTCCTGCCATATCAGTTTCATAAAATAAATCCATAAAAATATGGCTAATGTAAAAATGTTAGGAAAGAGGTCCCAAAGATGCTTTTTCACGAGGCAACTGGACTTTCTTGTTTTTCTCTGAAGACGTTTTGCTTCTCATCCAAGAAGCTTCTTCAGTCTGGAAAGATTTATACTCCTGCAGACAGCTGTTCATTTGCACTCTTTTAGCAAGACATTAAAGCTACCTGGAGGCTTATCTGTGTCTTCAGGGTCAAAGTTGAAGAAGCTTCTTGGATGAGAAGCGAAACATCTTCAAAGAAAAACAAGAAAGTCCAGTTGCCTCGTGAAAAAGCATCTTTGAGATAACTATGACCTGGATGACTGAGAATCTTCATAGACAGTTAGGAAAGAGACAATCAGTAACTTAGAATGCTGCTAATTGCTTCATTCTTAAGGCCACTCCTTCATCCCTCATAGTCAAGTTGGAGCTGCTATTAAAGAGTTGGACAGTATTCCAGAATCCATAATATTTCTATTTTGTCTATGTGATAATCTTTATAACTATTAATCATAAGCCCACATATTTTTTTATCTGCTTGAGGCTTCGCCAGACCTTGTACAAAATGCAAAGGGATGAATTTCAGAATGGATGATTCCAGGGACCATTTGTGGAGAGGAATTTTAGAATTTTCAGTGATAAAATTAATTCCTTAAACCTTTGCAAAGTGTAAGGTGTCATTCTGAAAGTTAAAGCCCCACAAACACTGAAAAATGTAAAAGAGATGTTCCAGATGTTGAGCTTCTGCTACTCTGATCATGGTCTGAGTTGTGAAAGATAGGTTGTTATATTTTCATTTTGCACCCTTGGCCTAAAATATGACTGAATAATTGGCACACAGAACATAACCGGAGCTCAGCCTACTGGATTGTCATTCTGCAATTTAGCCTGACCCAGAAAATGTTCTCATTATTGTAATATTGATGTGATTTATTTGAGCTTTTCACTTTCTGCTTTCTGTAGAATCAGATATTTCAGAGCCTCTTAAACTTCCAATGGTAGACAACCTATACCACTGCAATACCTGTGGCCGAAGAAATATTTCTGGATCAACCCAGGAAGGCCGGGCATTTTGTAGTGAGAACTGTCACCGGCAATTCAAAGAAAGGTAATAAAGATGTTGTCTTTAAAGGGGGTGGGGAGAGGAGAAAGGGAGAGAAGAAAAATTAATGCACCTTTTTATGTCTTGTTTCTGTTGTTTTTCCCTTTCTTCCATGGACAGAAAGAAATACTGTAAATCTTGTTTTAAAGGAGCAGTTGGGCAAAAGAGCATCCATTAATGCTGAATAATTAATATAGACAAATTTATGTAAGTTAGGTTACATCAGTGTTTTTCAACCTTATCAGCTTTTAAGATGTATGGATTTCAACTCCCAGAAGTTAGTGAACTCTGTAGACAAGGACAACCTGCAAATATATTAAGTGGACTTTCTCTGTAGGTCTTTTGACCTAAGGATTTTGCAAGGGGTGTAGGAATGTCTGTATAGGAATCACATCAACCTTGCCAAAGTATATTTTCTTATAATTTCACCAGAATGTATGTTCCCAATTCCAAATATTTTTCATCTAGATTGAGGCATTTTGATTTCTTTTTTTGTTTAGAAGAGGGATAGTGTAAGTATAAGAATATGATGTTAAAATTGCTTTGTAGCGATGAATGTCAAGCATGGACTTATTATCAGTGTTATTAGTTTTGATTTTCCAATTAAAATGATGGTTGAGAAACAATTAAATTGCATGAATCAATTTTATCTAAGGTTTATTGCAGCGTCCTCTAGTGGAAATGCCGTGGGTAGGTGTAGTATGAATGTTTAAAAATGTTAACATTGGAGTGTGTCTCTTGAAAAAATATGTTTATTGTATTATATCAATGTTGTTGCAGTAGAATGTTCTGGTATTAAGGATAACCCAACTCTCATTGCTTGAGAAACATTATCTGGAGAATCTACAAGTTTGGGTGTTGTTTTTGCAGGTCTGTCATTGTGGAGAATTCTGCTGGCATCACCAACACTACTGAACTTCTCAAGCCAGTAAAGAAACGGAAGAGGAAAGATTATCAAAGCCATTCAGAGGAGGAAGAGGAAGAATCAGAGCAAATGGTGTGACTGGGATGTTCTTGCATGTATTTGCAGTAGAATCTGATAGCAGCATATTTTTCCTGGTATGCATGCTTGCTCATTCACTGGACTGGCCTATATTAGAGCCAGTCAGACCCTGGAGCCATAGCTGTAACCAGTGGACACTACAGAGTAGGGATGGGCAACTATTTTTTAGTTCAGGAGGGAGGTACAGCTGCCTTAAAGTCTTTGGTGCCCCACATATATAAAAGAATGATGCATAGGTAGGACATAACATATGCATATTTATTTGCACGTGTAATGTATAGGACTTCCAGAGAAGAAAAAGATGTTCATATCTGTCCTCCATTTCCTCAATGATCAAGATTCCGCTTCTAAGTGACTGTTATATTTTAAATATGGGTTCTTCTAGATATAAGGATGGTACTGAATATTGGGGTATCCATTCTTTTTCTAAGTTGGATGTGCCATGGCACCTTGCCATTATTCCCCTATTTTCCACTGGATGCTTTGAGAAACAGCTTTGCTGCACCAGATACATCAACTTTTGTTGGTTTTTCTTTGTAGTTATATTTTGACTCTTTGCAAAAAACAAAAACAATGGGGAAAACAAGGTAGAGTGCTAGGTAGAGGCCATTTCATATAGTTTTCTGTTGGCCAGCAGGGAAAAGCTCTGAGGGATCAAGGGGAGAAGGTGAGGACAGTCAGGCTTCATTGTGCAGAAATAAAAATAGTGCTGGTAATTTTGGACATAGTCAAAGCTAGCTGTCATTTGAAAGAGGCCTACCTGTAATTTGTGGTTTTGAAATAACTTATTATTTGACAATTTTTAAATTTACAAATAGATACATTATAACATAAAGATTTCTGGAGTACAAGCTTTCATTTTGTATCAACACAGTGGAACTGATCTTATGGAAGCAAAGAGTTTTGTAGCGTCATAAAAACAGCAAATTTATAATAAGTCCTGGATCACCAACATGGAGCCTGTAGACACCACTAAGTCAACAATATTCTTCTTGGTGCCTTCAAAGCTTCTTGGGGTTATTGAGAGGTACAAGTCTCTCTCCTGTGGCTTAAAGAGGAATCAAGATTTTTTCACACTTTGCATTGTGTTAATCAACTCACTAATGTGAGAATGTCTGCGTCATATCCAGCAAATATTTTGAGAATGCCAGTGTAATAAGGTTATTCTCACATCTGTGTTTTATTTTCCACTGACCTGTTTGCAGTCTCTGTCATCCATCACAGGCATTTATAACAATTTGTAGATCTGATGAAGGAAATTTTAAAAGCTTATGCCTTGAGCCTATATCACAAATATTGTTTGTCTTTAGAGTGCCACAAAATTATTTTATTTATTACAAAGGGTAACCTGAAATCGATCATATAAAGCTAGGGGACATAATCTGAAACCCCAAGACTGCAGGTAACACATCATCCAAACCCTGGGAATTAATACAGAGGTCTTAAAAATATTGGTGCCAAAAAATACATTTTACCATAGTATTACATTCATGAGGAATAATGTTATTTGTATATATTCAATGTAACTTAAGTTGGAATTTAATCACTTTTAATTATTATGTTATCCCTTCTCCCAAGTGTGTAGTGTTCCCCTTCTAAGAAAGCCTCCCTCAAATTTCCTGGTACCCCCATAAGTAAGAGATTTTGTTTGTGTGTCTTAGGAACTAAAGCAGGAGGAAATAAATGGTTCAGGAGGAGAACTTCCTGCTACTAATAATAGTAACGAAGAATGGAATGCCACTCAGCTTGGTAAGTATATAGCATGCCTTCCTTTGAGCAACTATAATATCTTTAATAATCCCCAAATATGAAACAGTATGTTCTGGCAGAGGTTATGCTTTTCTTATCTGTTCATTTTGAGAAGCAGTCTGGTTATGCCTGTCCCTTCTACAGGCTGGTATCTGCAGCTAAAAGTACAAGTGCAGAATAAAAGGAAGAACATGATGCCTTTGAGTAAAATACAACATCCAGTCTTCAATAGCTGAAAGCAGATGAGGGCTATAATTTTGGAAAGAAAAGTATCCTAAACTTTGCCCTAGATGTCTAAATGTCACTTAACAAAGTTTTAGAAATTTCATTTGTTCCATTTTCTGATATTTTTAGTTTCCAGTGAGAAGGCAGAAAGTTGGACCTGGGCATCATACCTAGAAGAACGAAAAGCCACAGCTGCCCCTTTAAATCTGTTCCAAGAAGTGAGTTACAGTATTCTTTTATCTGCTATCTTTACGGAGCTTTGATATTTTTCTGTCAATCAACATATTTATGCTGTAATCATTGATTCTTTTCTCTAAGAGAATTGATTCTTCTTTCTGGTTCCAGTGATGTTTGAATGGCTACTGTAGGAACCTCTTTTTACTAGAGAGATTTATTCCTTTACACATATGTACTTCTCAAATTTCAGTCTAAAGCAAAGTTAGGAAAGAAAAAAAACATTCATGGTAATGTTCATAAGAAAGAAAAATAATGAATCTAGGAAAGAGAAAATGCATTTTGGAATATAGATACAGTAAGGTAGTTTTCTTTTTAGGGCCATTAAGCATTGGAAAGTCAACTGAAATTTAAAGGTAGCAGGTTATTTTGTTTTGGAAGAAAAAAAATGAAATCAGGTTCTCTTCTTTTACAGGTAGTCCTTTAACTTAACAACCATTCATTTAGTAGCCAAAATTATAGTAACACTGAAAAAGATGATTTATGACCAGTCCTTGCACTTACAAGTGTTACATGATTAAAATTTGGGTACTTGGCAACTGGCATGTATTTCTGATGGTTGCATGTTCTAGGATCATATGATCACCATTTGTGATCTTCCCAGCTGGGCTGCCAATAAGCAAAGTCAATGATGGAAGCCCGGTTTGCTTAATGACTGTGATTCACTTAACAACTGCAGTGATTCGCTTGCAATCATTACAAAAAAAAAGTTGTAAAATCAGGCACAATTGCTTTAACTGCCACCATGCTTAGCAATGGAAATTCTGGTCCTGATTGTGGTCATAAGTTAAAGACCACCTGTACCACCTGTACCAGTGCTGAACCTATCACAACAGAGAGTAAAAGTACAGAGATAGGTTTATTATTTTGACATATTTCAAGTCCTCAAAACATGTGTACTGAACTTCTGTTTCTAATAGAAGCAGAAACATGAGGCAAAGTTTGTAATCACATGGGAGCTGCCATCGTGGTTAAGGTGCCATATTAATCTCTGTTGTCTTATTGCAGTAATTTCCATTTAATAACATAAATGTGTCATTAGAAGAAATTATGTACCTCTTACATTTTTTTGTGATTTGTCCTGTTTAGCACCAGTCGATTACCCAAAATAAGAATGGTTTCAAAGTGGGAATGAAACTGGAAGGGATAGATCCTCAGCACCCCTCAATGTATTTTATTCTCACTGTAGCCGAGGTGAGATGAGTTTATACTGTTGTATATTGTTCTAGCTCAGTTATTCTCTTGTTTGCCCCAGTTTCTCTCATTTATGTATTTTAAAGCTCTCCATTCATTTTAGGGTGACCTATGCAACCTAGTTGCAGGTAGCACTAAAACTAAAAATAGGGGCAAAAGGTTGTCATCTTCATAAAATAGCATAAAATATCAGTGAAAAGCAGCGCATGCTAATTTAATTCGATAGTCCATGTGTTTCTGTTGCTTTTTCTGCATGCAGATATGTGGCTACAGGATGCGACTTCATTTTGATGGCTATTCTGAATGCCATGATTTTTGGCTGAATGCTGACTCTGCCAATATTCATCCTGCTGGCTGGTTTGAGAAAACGGGACATAAACTTCAACCTCCCAAAGGTAGGTCGTTTAGGACAGTGCATTTAGAGGCTCATGTCCAAAAGGTTTTCCTTTTGCAGAGGTGGACGAATCTCTTATGTTTCGGTTTCTAGTTTTTCCAAAGCTAAGTTGCTAAGTCAGATTCATTCTGTTTTTGTATCACTGTGTAACTCTTTTAAAAACCCACAAGAACATCAAGAAAAAATTTCCAGCATATTTTGGCAAGCAATATGTTCAAGGAGAGAAGCAATCTAGAAATAAGAAGAAATTTCCGAACAGTTGGAACAATTAATCAGTGGAAAAACTTGACTCCAGAAGTTGTGAACGCTCCAACACTGGAAGTTTTTAAGAAGAGATTGGACAGCCATTTGTCTGAAATGGTATAGGGTTTTCTGCCTGAGGAAGAAGACCTCCAAGGTCCCTTCCAACTCTGTCATTCTTATTCTGTAATAATATATATATGTTGTTATAAGACATGATTAATACATTATGTTATTTTGACACAGTGGTATTTATACAGTGTTGACAAGAGACTATTAATACTCTAATGTTTAGGCAATTTAAATCATTAACATTAAAAAAAAGAAAAGACATTATATCAATATCAGTGAGTTCAACTCCCAACTTAGCCATGAAGGTCAGCTGGGTGACCTTGGGCCAATCACCCTCTCTCTCTCTCAGCCCAATTCACCTCACAGAGTTTTTGTTGTGGGGAAAATAGAAAATGTGTAAGATATGTTCTCCACCTTGAATTATTTTAAAAACAATAAAGGTGAGATATAAATAAATAAAATAAATATAAACTATGATTTAAAATGTTGATATTAATAAACATAAGGTAATTTAGCATTTACAACTAAAACTGGATATAGCATTAAGAAGCAGCTGCATATTACATCAAGATATTTGTTATACAATAAAGGTTTCTGTCTTCAGTTGATTACAAAATACTAAGGTCTCCATTGTATTGTTACTTGTTTAGGCATGTTGAGAAAAGAAGAAAATAGATAAAGAAAAACAGGCAACCGAAACAAAAAAGGAAAAATAATAGAAAATAAAGGCTGTTTGGTTTCTAATTTCCCTTTTTAATGCTTCTGCTAATTTACAACTTTTATCAACATTTAAGCCCCCTTAGAAGCCAAACTATGAATGTGTCATGCTGTATGATACATTGTATATATGGGAACCATTCTTGTTTAAGTTTGGTTAAACTTCTGTTATGAATATAGTTAATTTGACTGGAGTATTACAACCCAAAATAAGAGATAACAACAAATAAGGAAATATAACTTAATTTTGATTCTTCAGATTCTTGAGATGAAGTTAAATAGAATTCAGAGTGCTACATAAAATGCAGTTATAACTGTGTTACCTGTGAGAAATACAAATACAAATTCAACAAAGGCAATACCCTTATTAGGATAACTGAGATGTTATACTAACTACACATGCTCAAATTTTTTATAACTCCACATCATGAAAGCTATAAACATTGCAAGTGTGCATCCATATAATTGAAAGATATATATATATATATATATATATATATAATATATATATATATATATATATATATATATATATATATATATATATATATATATATATATATATATATATATATATATATACAAAAAGTTTTAAACCTAACGATTGTTTCTTAATTCCCTCATGACTCTATCGATAAAGATTGGAATAAACCAAAAGTAGTCAGTCTGTATGGGAAGGCTCTAAGCTTGGACCCGACAGCTGCCGGCTTCATCAGGGTGGCTAACCATCAGTGGGTGGCTGTGTTTATGGGAGTGGTGCCTTTTGCACCCGACTCCTCGATCTCGTGACCGGGCCCAGATAGTCCTCCTGCTTTGCATTCTTGATTGTTCTTTTGCGAGTTGTTGCGTTCCTGGTTCTCTCTTTCCCCCCTCCTCTCTTCCCCTGTCCTATTTGTTCATCGGGAGGGGGCGGCACTCCTTCGTTCAGGACTTCATTTTGCTGTTCATTAACCTCTTTCTTTCCCCTGACCACTTGCAATCCCACCTTCCTTCCCTCTTCCTCTTTCCCCGTGGCGCTGTCTGTCTTCTTTCTCACCCATGTTCCCACCACTCTTACCACTCCTTCATTCTCATCCTCCAACCATCTCTCTTCTTTTTCTCTCCCCTTCACACCGCCATTCAGTCCTTCATCCCTAAGTGTGTGTGTGACCATTACTCCTCTCTTCGCATTTCTCTGGTGCCGGGCCATCGGGGGCGCAAACCGCGCCTCCCCATTCGTTCTCATTGCCTCGCTGTTAGCGATGCCTCTTCCCTCGTGCTCACACCCTTCCTTTTTCTTTTTATGGGTCCCCTCCTGTCGTTCTCTTAATGTGGGGGTATATATCAGAAGAATCCTAACAATCTTGTGAGAGACTTGATTGGAATATCTTATTATTGTAAAACTATGTCTTCTGGGGTTCTCATATTATGATAAGGAAAGTCAATATACTGAAGGTGCCCTTAGAAACAACTGTCTTCATTATTGCTGCAGAACAAAGGTGGCACAATGTGGTATTTGCAAGCCCTCCAGGTCACATTCATAAAAGTGCACAATGAAATGTTAATTTCAGAATATAAATGGCAATCTCAGATGTTCAAGCTCTCACCAGAAATATTATCAATTTTCGAGTGAGAACATGAACAGCTTGTGAAATTACTGAAATTTCACAAGATTTTAATCACTTAAAAATGATCTTAGTATCATTTTATACCATAAGGCAGTTACTTGGCACTTGAAAAGGGATGGTGATCCCTGCTGTAGCTAAAATGAAACACTACGGACTTCTGTTGGTATGTCTTCTCTTATGTCTCCTTTATGTACGGGGTTTAGGTTACAAGGAAGATGAATTCAGCTGGGCCAATTACCTGAAGATTACCAAAACTCAGGCAGCTCCCAAGCATCTCTTTGCAAGTCCAGATAGTGTGAGTGGCTGCTACTTTATTTTACAAATCAATCCCTTTTCATTCCTAAAATAGCAGTAAGAGAGAGCCTGACTTGTATTCCACAATAATACTTCACTTGATCTTTTGAATCCAATTTTTTAAAAAATAAGCAATTTGGACATATCTGCAGTAATAATTAAAGTTATCAGCTAATTAAATCAGTTCATTAAATTAATAGGGCTGTAACTGATCAATTACTGGATCAAATTATGTCTTGGAGCTGACATATCTAAACTGAGAAAATAATTGAGAGAATCACTAGATGACAGCAGAGAGTCAAGTGTTTTTGCATCCCTTTCCTGCCATCTAATAATTATGCAGATTTTTGCAGCACAGAACTTGTAACTTACATCTTTATGATTAACAATGACTCCTTTAACATTGGGAACAAATTATTCTAAAGATAACAGATAATTTCATTCAGATTCATGTTTAACCATTTGAAAGTTCATTGAAATATTTAAATACCCATTATATCTCCCAGTTTACTATTTTTGAAAACATTACTTCTTTTCTGCATCACAAGCAATTCCATAACAGTTCTGGCCACAGTTAGTTGTTGACCTATCATAGGATTACCTCATAAAATTCCTTTATATCTCCAGGTAGCATAAACTTGGGTTAAGAATATATTATCCCTTAGAATGATATTACTGAATTACAATTCCTATCACCCTTCACCATTAATAGGCTGGTTAGGACTACATGGAGTTGTTCACATTTCCAAGTAATTTATTTTTTTATTAAATTTATATGCCACCCATTTCACTGTAGCCTTTTTATACTTCTGTTGATACGGTCTCACATAAATAGTTTGGCATACATAATTGCGCTATACATATGCTGCCACACCTACATTATAGGATTACAGCACCTGCTTCATGAGTAAAAAGTGCCTGATGTTCTGTCTTCTCATTCCTTAGGATGCTGCTCCCATAGGATTCCAAGTAGGGATGAAACTTGAAGCAGTGGACCGTATGAATCCTTCTTTGATATGCGTGGCCACAGTGACAGATGTGGTGGACAATCGCTTTTTGGTGCACTTTGACAACTGGGATGACACATATGACTACTGGTAGGTGAGAGATGAATGCCAACAATAATACTCTATCTGCTGTGGTCAACGATTGAAAGTCATGGGATGATGACATGAAAGCCAATTTTAATGATTCTTGATGAAGAAGATTAACATTTATCTAGTAAAAAAATCTCAGGAATTGAGAAGGTGGGGATTATCCATCTCCCACTGTGCCATAATCTTTGTTTCGCTGAGTTTTCACTCTGAGCAGGATATTGTACCTTGCTGCTGAAATCTTGATATCAGACAAGGAGTGGTACCATTGGCCCCAAAGAAGACTTTTTCCTATTGCTACTTGTTATGTGCAGGGCAAGAATGGGCATTTTGCCAAGATTGTGTTGGAAATGTAAAACTTATCCCATGTGATCTTTATTAAAAAAGACTTTGCTTATTATTTTTAAACAAGTAATAAACTTGCACATAATTAAAGCAATGCTTGATTCCCCCACTCCCCACAGTAACCTTTAGATAGACTATATAATAGCAATAGTACTTAGACTTATATACCACTTCACAGTGCTTTACAGCCCTTTCTAAGCGGTTTACAGAATCAGCATATTGTCCCCAACAATCTAGATCCTCATTTTACCGACCTCAGAAGGATGGAAGGCTGAGTCAACCTTGAGCCAGTAAGACTCGAACTGCCAAACTGCTGGCAGCCGGCAGTCAGCAGAAGTGGCATGCAGTATTGCATTCTAACCACTGCACCACATATGTTTATTGCAGGTGTGATCCCAGTAGCCCCTACATTCATCCTGTTGGTTGGTGTCAGGAACACGGAAAACCTCTCACTCCTCCACAAGGTGAATAATCCCTAAGTGTTGTCTACTCCATCTTTTGCCGTAGGAAAAAGATAGAGGAATGCTCTAAGGCAGAGGTCCCCAACCTGTGGGCCATGGCCCACTGGGCTGCATGAGTGGCTGGCCGGTGCATGCGCACAGCCCCACTCACATGAACATCGTCACGAGCACCGTGGGTGTTCACAGCCTCACTCGCATGAGTGTCACCACGGCCGTTCACGGCCCCAATCACACAAGTGTCGTTGCGGGCATTCGCGGTCCCACTCGTGTTTGCTTTGCCACAGGCATCGCAGGTGTTCACAGCTCCACACATTCGCGTCACTGTGAGTGTCACAGATGCTTGCGGCCCCATGCGTGTGAGCAACAGGTGTTCGTGTGCACACACGTGCGCATGCATTCACCCCCACACACAAAACCATCCCTTCTTTTCCCCCTCCCACTGTTCCGGCCGCCAACCTCAAAAAGTTGGGGAACTCTGCTCTAAGGGCATTTCCAATACAGGAAATACTATGAGCCATCTAGTTGGTTACTCTTTCCATCATAGATACTGGAATTCACAGTGCTATTTACTCTTAAAACACAAACCCTTTTACATACAATAATAAACAAGTACAATAAAATCATGGGAAGGATTTTTGTTAAAAGAGATGTCAGTTTATGATTTCCTGAAACGAAGTTTTGAAACTAAATGCTGAAATAAAAATATTTTACTTAACTTACATAACATAAAATGGTTTTGTCCTTGTTTCTCCCACTTCTTTGCCTTAAGTTTGCCCACCTTTTGGAATATAGACCCCAAATAGCATTCAACCTTCCTGTAGAAGAATGTTTTATAAATCAGTCATGAATTTGTAGCTTAGCCTTCCCCAACCTGGAAACCTCTAGAGGTTTGCACAGTGACCATTTTTGAGACTTATGGAAGTTGAAGTCCTTGTATTTCGAGGGCATCTGTATTGGAGAAGACATTTATGGTAAGGCATTGATTTTTTTTATGCCAGGCATAATCAATCCCTGTTTTGAATTGACCATTGATTTGTTTCTAGTAGTAACTAACACTGATGATCAATTTGAGTTCCCCAGAGCCTATTGCTACTAGTGAATTATTCTAAATAAATCCACTCCAGCAAAACCTTTTCATCTCCCAGATATTTTCATTTCCAGACTATCCTGACCCTGAGAACTTCTGTTGGGAAAAATATTTGTCAGAGACAGGTGCTTCTGCAGCGCCAACTTGGGCTTTTAATGTGGTGAGTCGTTTGTATTTTTTCCAAATCTCTGCTATACAGGCTTTAATGTTTTTCAGAAGTATAGAGGGGAGGAGGGAAATCTTATGTATACTTAAATAAATGTTCAAAAGATAGTGATTCTTCCTCTGATCGCCCTTTTCAGGGGAAGCTATTTTGGTAACCTGCAGTTTTAGAATCTAGGAATGGTGAAAGTTTTCGATGCGGGAATAAGAAACAAACCATGCATTATTTCTCTCTCATATAAAAATATGAATCAGGCCAGGGGAAAGTTAGTTGTGCAGGATGTGATTTTACCTCATAAACACCACCTTCCTTACCTTGTTTTCCTTTCTTTTTGTTTGTCTCACTCTAGAGACAGCCCCACGGCTTTCTGATCAACATGAAACTGGAGGCAGTGGATCGAAGGACCCCCTCTCTAATCAGAGTTGCTAGTGTAGAGGATGTAGAAGACTATAGGATAAAGGTGGGCTTTTCTTCTGCTCTATGCTTATGCCTTTCTTTTTGATGGCATTGCCCAGTAATTTATGTGCTTCCTTATGGTAAATGAAATGTATTGGGAAAAATCACCCAAAGTCTATTTGTGATAAAAAAAATACAATACAAGAGTATAAATGTTATTTTGTAACCCTGAATTGGTCTAATGAAGATACACCTTCTAATGGCTTTTGGAGTTTTGTATAAGCAAAGCAATAGTTTGACTGAATTTATACACTGTACTAAGCCATAATTTGTTGACTAAAGCATACAACAGATTTAAGTCAAAATTGAACAAGCCATATTACAAATGATTGCATGGTGTACAAAGACCTGTTTATCAGTTAATTATTCCTTTCATCTATAACTTTGGAAAGCCTGGGCTTTGTTTTTGAATGTAGAATATTATGCACTAAAATAATATATTGGATTTAAATTCTGCATTCATAAGATTATATAAAGTATTTATAGCCCTATGGTTATAAAGAAAACCTTTAACTTTTAATGCTTGCTGAAATCTGAGAATTTAATGTATATTTCAATGTTGGCTCTTACAACAAGCAAAAGCAGAATAAACCTTTTAACAAGAGTAATAAGCAGCTTTATTTGCTTACTATAATTGTTATCTGTTTGTAAAATACAGCTTTCCTTAATGTATAACTGTGAAGAACATACAGAGCCTGTAATGGGGAATGGCTGGCCCTTTAAATCAAAAGCCAATCTGATGTGCCCAGAGGGACTCCCATGATCCCTGAGAGGCCAAGAAAGCAAAAGGAGGGGATTCAGTCAGGTTTTTTTGCAGAAAGAGTTTGGGGTGGCTTTAGGGTGAAGGAGTTAGCTGGAATGCTGGATGCAATGGTTACCTCAGGCAAGGCTGAAAGCTAGTTTAGATAGAATTGAATTAGGGTGGCATTACTACTACTACTACTACTACTATTACTACTACTATTATTATTATTATTATTATTATTTATTATTATTATTATTATTTAAACTGGGTGTTGTGTGTGTGTGTAAACCTATTTTATAATTTGACATAAGTTGGTTTTTGTTTAAATCCTGGAACTGACCATTGCCTCTTGACACCTGCCTGAGTTTGGTTGAGCTACGGACCTCAAAGTTTTTGTTTTGTATTTCTGTATACTTCTGTATTTAGCTAGATTCAGGGGGAGGTGAGGATTTCTTTTTCAGTCCTCCCTAGTTCTCCAGAACAGAGTCTCCAACCTTTCTGGCACCAGGGGCCGGTTTCATGGAAGACAATTTTTCCATAGATCGGGGGTGGTGGTATGGCTTCATGCACAACCTAGATCCTGTGCATGTGCAGATGAAGCTTCTCTCGCTCGCCTGCCGTCCACACAGGTTCCTAACAAGCCCCAGACCAGTACAGGTCTTCAGCCCCTCCCCCAAAGGGCTGATGTGGAAGGGAGAAAGGAGTAGTGGCAGCAAGGAGACATAATTGGCCAGTGTCTATGGAGATTCTCAGTCATCCAGGTCATGGTTGTCCCAAGGTGCTTTTTCCAAAATGCAACTGGATTTTCTTGGTTTTTTTCTTTGAAAAAAGAACTGAAGAACTTCTTGGGTGAGAAGTGAAACATTTTCAAAGAGAAAGCCAAGAAAAATCCAGTTGCCTTTTGGAAAAAGCAGTATCGGGTAATTGACCAGTCACTTTAGAAGAGTGGCTGGTTCAACTTTGAGGGGACTTTCCCCCTTATTTCAGGGCCAATATTGCCAAATGTCATTCTATAGCATCTGCTTAATTTGTTATAGCAACAGATATCAATGTAAGTAGACACACCAATTCTAAAGTTCTTCTGTGTTAATGATTGTCACCTCGCAGGTACCTATGAAAATGGAAAATAGTATCAGGTAATAATGTTGTCAGCATCTGTAAATAGTAATAGCAATAGCAAACCCAACAGTAAATCCAATATGGAAGGTACAGAAGTTAATGCAGAAAGATTTGGCAACAGCTAAGCAACTGTAGTAATGTCCATTCCTGTTCCTTTTCATGCACAGCGCATAGGCATGCTGTCATAGATAGCTGATATGCTTCTATTAACACTGGTTAAGAATTGTGCATTTAATACTCAGTAAAATTTTCTATTTTCAGTGGGATGCCACTGTTTTCCCACAACTAGTGTTCATAATACTATCCCCTAGTACTTTTTATTTAGATAACAGAAGAAAAAGCATTTGTCAAGGGAAGAGATGAGGTCAAATGAACAAGCCGGAAGGTAAAATATAGTGGTATAATTATAAAAACTGCACCATCATTCACTTGTGGATGAATAGGAAACAGAAGATGTGGACTCAGTTTCCACCCCCAGACAATAGAAATGTGGCCTCTGTAAATCAAGGAGCAGGAGTTCTTTAAATGTTTACAACATTTTTTTCTGAGACTTACCCATTGATTCCATGCTGCCATGGACCAAGCAGACTCCAGAATGAACAGAATTCCAGCTATGCTGGTTTTGCCTGCACACTAATGGATTTGGAGTGAGATCTGGCAATTCAGTAGCTTTCATGCTCTTATCTTTTTTAGAATGTTGCATGCACCTAAAAGACTCATACTTCCACTTGTGAAGTATGGTGCCTTAGAAGTGTGAGATATATTTAAAGTGAAAAGTGGATCTCCATCTTTCCACCATGAATTGACTAGGTCTACTCTGTATGTTTGGAGGCACATCCCTCAAAGCTGGGATGACCTAAGGGCCTCCAGCTGTTGACTGTGTGTCTTCAGATATGAAGTTCCTCAAATCATTGATCAATTTGAAATGGAAATATGGAGAACCATCTCCCTCTGTGTCATGCGAAACTGCTTTTATGCATTGAGCTTTGTCTCTGCTGGTCAGATGATACAAGAATGATTTCCAAAATCTAACTATATTCTATTGATGTTTGCCTATAGATTCATTTCGATGGCTGGAGCCATATTTATGATTTCTGGATTGACTCAGATCACCCAGACATCCACCCTGTAGGATGGTGCTCAAAAACTGGACATCCATTGCAGCCTCCTCTTAGTAAGAACAATAACTACATGTTGCACAAATACTTGCCACATTCTCATGATAATCGAGTGACGGTAGAAATAGACAGCACAGACCCTGTGAAATAGTAGACAGGGTAGTATCTTTTAGCTCAGTGTTTCTCAACCTTGACAATTTTAAGGCATGTGGACTTCAACTCCCAGAATTCCAGAGCCAGCTATGCTGGCTGTGGAATTCTGGGAGTTGAAGTCCACATGCCTTAAAATTGTCAAGGTTGAGAAACACTGTTTTAGCTTATAATTATAACAGGTGATGAAAATGTAACACAAACACTTTATATTGTGTTAATTCTTTTGCCTTGGAACTACAGTGCTTATATGTGAAGGACCTTTTAGTTCTCCAAGAAGACATAAAAACATGATCCCGGAAAACCTTGCCCAAGGCTTCCTTTGGTTTCTGTGACTTGACCTTCATATATTCTTTTTTGCAGTTATGAATCTATAAAGTTGTTTAGTTTCCAAAAGAAAGGTTATAACTTATCAGTTTATTACATACTGTTCAAAATTTGTGGGCACACTTCCAACAGTTGTGTATTTATTCCCCTCAATTTAAGCTTTATGAAAACTTCTAAAACCTATTTATTTCAAGTAGTCTTTCTTAAAGGTTTAGGGTGGTTCTATATGGATGCTAGTTTAGATAATTCTGATGATTTTTAATGATAAATTACTGTAAAAGTGTTGGATTAGGTTGCTGTTTTAACTCGTTGTTCTAACTAAATATTTAGCGTACTTTAATATGTTTACATAAGCCATATTATAAGAATGGCTTTCAAACATTAAACCAAATACGTAATACATAACTACTTCCTTTGACCCATTGAAAATGAAAGATGGGGATTAGTAGTACAATTTCCTGCTTTTGAGAAATATCTACTGAACAGTTTTGAATGTTGGTGTAGTTGGGTATTTCTGAAATTCAACTGTAAAATATTTTCAATATGCAACATAGAAAGGAGGCAAATTTTACTAATTAGAACTCAAATTTTAAACTATATTTGTTTGGAGACAGGAGGAGAAAAACTTACAGTATACAAATTTTGTTTAAAGGATGAAAATTAATTGTAACTTCATGAAGATGGAAATTACCTGTGTCTTAAATTAAAGTGCCTGAGATTCAAATTATTTCTTCTCTTTTGAGCAGGGCCAAAGGAACCCATCTCCTCTACCAATGGAAGCTGTCCGACCTTGGCCTGTAAAACCCTCCCAGCTACCAAGAGTTCCAAATACAGTTTTCATAGGTGAGCGCTCACCATAAGGTACAATATCCTGTTAATTATGGACTTAAGGTGCCACTAAGTGAAATGGGACAACTTACCACAGCCAACTCGCAATGGCCAACTCGCCACAGGGAAGCTGGCTGCAGGACAATATAACAATTCTATTTAATTATTTAAAATAAATGAAAAAATATTTTAATTTTTGCTATTCACATTTCATTCTGTCCCTCCTTTTGCATCCTTTCTTTAATGATTCTGTTCCACCATTTCTTTGATATTAGTGTAACTCTTGTCCCGCAGCGAGTTCTCCTATGTCAAGTTGGCCGTGGCGAATTATCCTGCAGCAAGTTGGCCGCGGCAAGTTGGCCACGGGGAATTGTCATAGGCCTCTCTGTGGGCATGTGTGCCATTGCCTCCCCCCTGCCTCCCCCTGCGGCCCCTTCATCAGCAGCCCCCCCGGAGGAGAGTCGCTCCCGAGTGCAGCCCACATGGAGCAGCGCAGCAAGGACATGGCCTCCAGGCAGCGGGGACAAGACTCCACCCTGGCACCCCATCGCGCGCAGTTGATGCTGCAGGGTGCGGGTGGAGGGTGTAGCTGCCATGGTGCTACTGGGCCACCTGGGCAATCGGCGGGCTGTGGAGGTGGTGGGTGGTTCTGTGGATGAGCAGAGTAGGGGGTGGAGCAGGGCAGGGGGTGCAAGGTGGGGGCAGGGCTGGTTTTTGGGCACTCGGTCTCTAAAAGGTTCACCATCACTGTCATAGGCCATACCATTAAGAGTTGTTCAGGAACAACTGCTACTTCAGTGTCTGTGCAGCTTGCCTGGAATTAATCAACTTAACATACTAGGGTGAAGCCTGTATAAAATACACCTCATCAAGATCAGTCCAGCTACTAGTCTTTTGTGGCAATTTATGTTTTTATTGTTGGTTGCAACAGGCTGAAAAAGGAGTTGAAACTTTTAAAATTGAGCAGGTTCAGTTCACAGCTGCTAAATTTCATTTGGCTTGGTAGGTAAATACTGAGCAGGATAGTATGATGTTATTATTATTTAGCATCTGCTAACATATATAACTGTGTGCTTTTTTAATCTCTATTTTCCAGAAAGTGTCCAACACCTGGTTGTGATGGCTCAGGCCATGTGACTGGGAGATTTACAGCTCATTACTGCATCTCAGGATGTCCCCTGGCAGAGAAAAACCAGGGAAGGGTAAAGGCTGAGCTTTCAGACACTGAAAACTCTGTTCGAAAGAGAAACCTAATTGCTTATTCCCAGAAGAAGAAGTCTCGCCATCATGGAAGGTAAAAGAACAGCCAGTGTTAATCCACTGGGATGATCACACTGAGGGGTGCCATTGTAATTTACAACCAATCATATTTAAGTACTTGCCTTATGGCTATTTCTCATAGTTTGTGCATGATTTGCTACTAATCCTGTGCTTCTTCAGGTATTATATCTATTTTTATATATTATTCTCTTGGACTGTTGGATTGTGAGTCATCTTCTAAACTAATCTCTGTTTTTACAATCTTTTCTTATTAATATTATGCAGAATAACTTGCTTCTGAGTGCAGAGATCTGTGAGTTGGGTCCTAATCAACTGTGGCATTAAAAATTAAAATAGAACATATCCTGGCATAATTTTGAAGTCATATAATACATTTCATCTTAAAGCTAAGCGTATCTAAGCCCAGAAGAGGCTAGATAGAAAACAGCAGATGATCCCTGTGTGTGCTTCCTTGAGCTGTGGGGGAAAAGATGCTTTAAAATGAAGATTAACAGGCATGTGACTTTCTCTTAAAGCTGTATACAAGGAAATGCATAGAACAAAGGGATTGATTTAGCTCCATAAATCTTAATACAGCACATTTGGAAAGAACCACACTGAATTGATGAAAGAATATATACCCCCTCCACCACAGTAATATTTGACATAGCCATTAGAAATATAATAATGATTAAGGGGTTGAACTACATGGAAATCCAGGTTCAAGTTCTCACTTGATCATATACCGGTAGTTTGCTCTCAGTGTGATTAAATATGGACCATCAAATCATTGTTGACTCTTAGCAGTCACATAAATAGATTTTCCCACAACTGTCTATCCCTAACTGTTTTTTAGGCTTTCCAATGATGCATCCATTTCTACTGCAACTAAGTCCATCCACTTTGCTACTAGTCATCCTCTTCTTCTCATTCCTTCTACCTTTCTCAGCATTGTATAATGTGTCCAAAATTTTGATTAATTTGAACTGGATTATTTGTACCTCAAGTGAAAATTCTGGGTTGATTTGTTTGATAATCCATTTATTTATTTTTCTTGGCTGTCCACAGACAGACACTTCCCTTATTCACTGAAGGAAGAGGAATTTGCAAGGTTCTGTAATTGTAGCTATTCTTGATAAAAATAGTTTTAGTCTTCCTGTGGAGTTAGTTTCTTGATTTGATCTGCCTAATGGGGCTGAAACAGTCCAACTCACTTCATAAGTTGCTCTGAAGAGAAAATGAAGGGAGAAATCCCATCTGAGTATACATCATGAGCTCTCAAAAGAAAAAGTTAAAAAAACACTCAAACCAAACTCAACTCATAGTAGCTGCACTCATTTACTTGTCAGTAAAATAATTTTGATTTACCTTTGTCTTTTCTCTTTTGATATCTCAGTCTAGCCTATTCCTTAGTTATCTCCCACCCAAGTACTATCTAGATCCAGCATTTTTTCAAAACTATGGTCAACTAATACTTCCACTATCCATGGCAGACAGGCTATAAATGCAATAAATACAGCAATTAAACAAAAAATAAAAATATCAGCTAAATATTCCAGGCAAATTTCTGGACATGGATATTTGATCTATCATCTTAAAACAAACATAATATTCTTCTCTTGTGAATTCATTGAGAACTATTTTTTGATAAAAGATATATATTCTTGAAATCCATGCATCTTTACTTGTTCTTGGGAGTAAATTTGCAAATATAAGTAGTCCTTGATTACTGACCACTCATTCAGTAACTGTCCAAAGTTACAATGGCACTGAACAACAACCTTGAAGTTGCAGCCATTGCAACATCCCTGCGGTCATGTAATTCAGTTTGGGTGCTTGGTCACCAAGCAAACATTTATGATGATTGCAGCATCTCATGGTCATGTAGTTGCCAGTTTCTAACAAGTAAACTCAATGGGAAAGTTGGCAGTAAGTTACCTCAATGATTTGCTTCACAACTGTAGCCAGAATTGACATCATGAATCCATGTAGTTACATGACATTTTACTTAAAGACTGTGCTGCTTAGCAATGGATTTGTCTATCCCAACTGCAGTCAGTAAGTGAAAGCTATCTGAATAGCAATTTTCCAAGCTACTTTTGTTCACTGATGTCTGTTTCACATGATTCTGCCCCCACCAATATATGATTTAAGGTTTAGCTAATAGGATTTACCATAGTGCATTTTCCAGTCACTACCCTATGACCTATACAAAACATTTTTTGTTTCTCTAGAGGGCGACCTCCTAAATACAGGAAAATCCAGCAGGAAGATTTCCAAAGTAAGTGTATGTTAGTTTGTTTTTCCTATAAGTGGCAAGCAAAAAAGGACTTATCCTATAAGAACAATATTACAAGAGTAGCAAAATAATTATTGAGTGAGTCTTCATATATAAAAAGTATAGCTGGAGCTGACTAACTTGATAGAATTTAAATTATGTTTTAAGCAGCATCTTTGTTAAAATTTGATCTGTGTTTTTCAGCATTAATGTTATATATATCTGTAGGGATGGATATCCTATTCAAATATAATGTGGAAGAGATTATGAAACTGTTAATGTAAAAATGTTGATGCTATTGAGACACGTTTGTAATATAGGTGGGCAATCTGGAGTTTTGGCTAGTTTCAAGAGCTTATAGGTAATCCATTTTGATCTCTGACAAGAGAGCCCCTTTCTTTCTCTTTGCCTGCTGGGTAGAGAGAGCGAAAAATATTTGTGATTCCTGCTGGATTCTATAGGAAAGGGGATTCCATAGGATAGGAGCTACTATGAAAAAATGCTTTCTAGGTCCCACTTGATTGATTGATTGATTGATTGATTGATTGTGCCTTCAAGTCATTGATGACTGGTGACTGCCTGGATTAGTCCCTGCAATTTTCTTGGCAAGATTCCAGAAGTAGTTTACTGTTGCCTCCTTCCTAGGGCTGAAAGAGAGTGATTGGCCTAAAGTCACCCAAATAGCTTTCTGTCTAAAGTGAGACTAGAACTCACAGTCTGCAGTTTCTAAGCCAGTAGCTCAGAAACTGCAGACCAGTTAAACCATTTCAAGAAGGGGACCTAAACATACCCACCCTACTCAAACGGGTGGAATAGTCAGGGAAGGGTTATCATGCAAATAACCAGATTCTGTGTCCTGCAGGGCTTTAAAAGTCATAATTACCACCTTAGATTGGCATCTAGAAAGAGATTGGGAGTCAGTGCATCTTGTATAACTGTGGTGTAGTATAGGCAAACTGAATGACATTCAACACTGTGTGTCTACTACTATATTTTGAAAAAGTTGGATTTTCTGGTTGGTCTTCAAGGCCAGTGTCATATACAGCATGTTACAGTAATCCAGCAGAAAGTGACTAAGGAACGAGTGACTGTGGGCAAGCTTTCCCAATTCAGGAATTGGTGCAGTTGGTACAGATACATCTGTACAGATATTCCCCACCCATGACTACCATCAGCGTATTGAGCAGGAGGCGAATGTCCAGGAGGATCTTAAAATTGTTCATCAGCTCTGTTTGGGAATTATCCCATCAAAAGTCAGAAATAACATATCACTAAGGGGGTACCTATCATATGGGGGATCAGGAATTCTGGGCAGTGTAATTTCAACATATTGGATAGGGGAAAGTTATCAGAAAGCTTGGAGAAGAAGCCAGTTTCACCATACTTCAGAATGATGGTGGTACCCATGAGCTGAATTCAGCTTCTGATTATTGCATCTACACATTTTTCTTGACAGTGTTACTGAAGACATTTGCTTCTGCCTTTTTTTAATTTTTTTTCTATTTCCCAATGTGATTTGACATGTGATAAATCTTATTATCAGCCATTTCATCAGATAGTATGCACCAGTCTCTGTTTATGTCAGCCTTGTCAGCACATCCTGACCGTTCCTTATCCCTCTGCTGGGAACAGCATTGTAAGCTTCTGCCTGGAGTAGCTGGCATCACAGCATCCACAGTGGCCAAATGGACAATTGATGAGGTAAGAGTGTCCAAAATATTGTTTAAACAACCTTAACCTTATTTTAATGTAATAAATTTAAATAATTTTGTATTCAACATTGTTCATTATCTTCCAGATCCCATTAGAGATGGGATAGTGTATTGCCAATTCTTGGTTAATAGATCAGATTCAGGAGCTTATAATGGTGAAATAGGTCATAAAGTAAGGTTTAGAAATTGTTGGTATAGAGAAAACTGCCATTTTCTTTTTCTCTCTTCTTTTCTTTAATTATTGTCTTTGTCTTTTCTCCAAAGGTTTTCAGCTTTGTACAGACATTAACAGGTTGTGAGGATCAAGCAAAACTCTTCAGAGATGAGGTAGTGTAGTGGACTATTTTGTGTGCGTTCAGAAGTAGTATGCCATTGCCATCTTCCTAGGGCTGAAAGAGAGTGACTGGGCCAAGGTCATCCAGATGGTTTCATGTCTAATGAGGGACTATTTCTAGCCTGATGCCTTAGCACTGCATCAAACGCTCTATATAGTCTCATAAAATAAAAAATTCCTTGGCAAGTGGAGTAAGAAGACTGGAGGGCACTTAGCAGGATGACTTACAGTCTTCCCCGTTGACCTCCCCATTGACTTTGCTTGTGGGAAGCCAGCAAAGAATGTCACAAATAGTAACATGACTGTAGGATGCTACAACCATGGTAAATACAAACTGGTTTCCAAGCATGTGATCATGTGACTGCAGTGGGCACTGCAGTGACTAGAACGTTGAGGATCAGCTGTAAGTATCACTCATTCACTGCCATTGCAATTTTAAATGGTTGCTGAACAAGTGGTTGATAAGTGAGGATTATCTATATAAAAAAAATCCTAAAAGATAATGCAACCTGCAATCACCTATTTACTCCATAAGTTCTGTGCCCAGGAGTAAAGTTTTGTTGTGTTCAAACATAATAACAGAAGTATTCACTTAATTAATGAAATTTTGCTGTATTCTCAGATTGAGTTTGGTTGTTTTAACTTTTTATGATGTGATCTTGAATAAATATAAAATGTTTCACTATTGAATCCTTTTTGAAGTATGCATTAAAGAGGTCTTACTGTTACAATTCAATCTGCTTATAGTAAATCTGAATGCAGTAAAGTTTTTGGACTTTTTTACCTTTCTGAATTGTCTTATTTTGCATCTTCTGCCAACAGTATAATGAGATTAAATCATTGGATGTTTAATCTGTTGCTGTAAATGCATTACACTAAAACAGACATCTCTTCCACAGATGATTGATGGTGAAGCCTTCCTTTTGCTGACTCAGGCTGACATTGTGAAGATCATGAGCGTAAAACTTGGTCCAGCACTTAAAATCTACAATGCCATTCTTATGTTCAAAAATGCTGATGATACCTTAAAATGAACTAGCCAGCACAGCTTTTGACTTTCCTCCACACAGAAACTGCCAGACTCTTTTGTCTGTCTGTCTTGGATGAACTGAGACCTTCTTAACTGCTGCAGTTGTAAAATCCTGCCAACTTGCTCTCTCTGAGTCTTCATTTTTGTTTACATGCAAAACTCTTTCCTCTCTCCCTCCCTCCTTATCTCAGCCTTTTTGAATTCTGTCCTGGTAATGTTTAATTGAGAAATTCCTGGGAATGACTTGCTTGATGCCAGAAAACCTGCTAAGTTCTCCTGTTGATTATGACTGCACACAACATGGGTTTGAGATCAGATTTGCTACTGAATTTAACCTACTGTGGCTTTCACCTATCATCTCTGACTGCTTGAACTCTTACGTTACACAGTGTGCCTGGATTAGTATTTATTGTTTTGCAATATATCCACTGCTCTGGATATATTGCTATCATGTACAGTATTTGGAAGCGATTTTGAAATCTGATTTTTCTGGGCAAAAGTCAGTTTCTTAATTATCAGAAATTTTACTATGAGCGGTAGAAGGCGTATAGAAAACAACATTAGCAAAATAACAATATTAATACTTTGCACTAAGTGAAAACATTCCTCTCAGTCAAAGAATAACTAATTGTTATGCGGAACTAGCTGACCTTATCCTGTCATATTGGCTATGAGATACATGAAATGAAGAAAAAATATTGTGCAATGCAATTTTCAGATTCTTTGATTGCATCCACTTTGTCCCATCAGTCACTACTGAACATGTGCCAAATATTTATATTTTGTTGTTTCACAACATAGATTAGAAACTGTTCTTATTTAAAGTTTAACCTTTTATAGTTTCCCCTTAACAGTATTAGGTGTGTGGTAAACATTCAATTAATCAATAATTCTGTTGCTAACTGCATAGAGTTTTTCTATACCCTCTTGATAATGACTAACATATGACATTCTGTTGGGCCATTTATGCTGTGCTCACGTGGATAGGCAGGAGTTGTAATGCCAGTCTCCCATTTAGGAAAGGGAAAAAGATGGCCTAAGATAGTAGGGTTTAAATTTCATCAAAATACAGGATTTTAATTTATTGTTGTTGCATTTACTTTTGTGAAGGTTAGAAAGCTATATGAATTTTCCATGTTAGGTGCCCAAATATTTTGGAATGGTCCTGTTGGATTTCTTCTAATTTCAGTCAATTTGATGTGTTTTGGGATTTTTTCCTTTCAATTTTTTATCTCTTGTATGAACTTGTCAGCGGTCCTGGATAATAGAATTATTGCACTGATTATGGTGGCTGCACTAAGGCTTTAGTGGCCAAAGTAAGATCTCTTACGTCTTCTTAGATCTAACTTCCCCCCTTTCTTCCACTTCATTTTATGAAGACAAGGAAGATTTTCTTTAATCATGTATATGCCACCAACAGGCTTGATATTAATGCGGTCTCTGAAATGTGTTTTTTAATTTTAACACAAAATACTTATGGAAATGCAGCATTTTAAATTATGAAACATTTTTGCCTTTTTTCTTTTAAGTATTGGCTATTGGCTGTTTGTAACAAATGTGTACCTCAGTTTTCCCCTTTCATATTGAGTGGTCTCCTTCCTTCCTTCCTTCCTTCCTTCCTTCCTTTCTTCTTTCCTTCCTTCCTTCCTTCCTTCCTTCCTTCCTTCCTTCCTTCCTTCCTTCCTTCCTTCCTGCCTGCCTGCCTGCCTGCCTGCCTGCCTGCCTGCCTGCCTACCTACCTACCTATCTATCTATCTATCTATCTATCTATCTTAACATCATGTGTAGTTCCTAAGAGGTACGATGCCAAGAAGAAAGAGGTTTTGCATCTCTTATCAAACTCTTTTAAAAAATGCCAATGATGAACGTGCCAAACTCTTTCTATATCCAAAGAGAACTTTTTATCCCTGGGGGGGGGGACCCTCCTGGAATACCTAGATGATTCTTAACAAAGGATATGGACTTTGAAGTCCTGTTTTTGACATAATCATGATTAAATCTTGCTTGCTGTGCAGTTACATAAGGCAGCCATTTGTAGGAAGTAAATCCTTCAAAAAAGAAAAAAGCAATTACTCTGTTGTTAGTAACTTTTGTTAAATTTCTAAGTGCATTTCTCCTGAATTTGATAGCAAGACACAAATTTAGAGCTGTATGGGGGGCCTATTGAGAATGACAAAGGATTCATCTTTGAACCTGAAACTGAGGAAGGAGACGCTGGTTCAAAAATGCTTGGGTATGCTAAGGCCCTTTTTGATTGAATTGGTACTACTATCATAATCCCACCAAAAGTGATGTCAAATGTAGACAGTTCAATTCTGCTTCTTCAACAATTTTAGATATATTTGGCTCAGTTGTGATCCGTGATTTGTAGATTCATTTTCAATAGCATCTCTGACTTGTCAAATAAAACTTGTTCCTCATCAGGCATTTCTTCCATAATATCTTCAGGACACAGCCTATCTATAAAAGCAAACATCACTAGTGACATTGGTGATAACTAACTTCTGATTCCATTGTTCAAAAGTGTGCTTCAGTATTTTTAATGTTGAAACATTTTGCACCATTTTACACATTCCCAATATTCATGGTTCATCAGGCTTGTTTATTTTTTCTTTTAATTAAAATCTTTAGTTCCCTTTAATGTCCAATTTTTAAAATTGCTTATTTTTATTTTGTCCTGAAAAGTCAAACAAATCTATTTCCCATGGGAAGGATTCTTTATAATTAATTCCAAAATCTTATTCCACATTTATCTGGAGCCTTAATCTGTTTAAAATTTTCTAGGATCAAAGTCTTATTTAGCTTTTTGCTGTTTATTTCAGCTTTAAAAAAAATCGTAATCTTATGATTAATTTTTTTTATTAAGGATTGAATGAATCACCTGTTGTTTTCAGACTTTTCAGTCGAAATGCCGCTGATAGCTTAAAAATAGTTAACAAGCAATTTCTCATTGTGACTACTAAAGGAAGTTTTCAAACTTAGGGCTTAAAGTGCACCAACTCTGATTATAAGCATGATGGTTATTCCTGTCATCTCCCACTGCTAAAAACCCACTGGGAACTCTCTTCATGAGGAGCAACTGTTCAGAGCACATGTGGGCAATCTCCCATCCTCTCCTTATCCAGAGAGGTTTCGAACAGTTAGTCTACTTACTGACTTTTTTTCACCGTCATCAGCCCTGCTTTTCACAGAATCATCTTTAATCTGCCATTTTTTCCCCCTGAAGTCTTATTTTTTTCAGTTGAAATCAGTTTATGATGGATCTTATGTATATAAACAATTGCAATATATGACTACTTATGGTTTTTGGTACAAAACATTCTTCATCTTGTAGTTTGGATTCAGGGAAAATGTCCTTAGATTTCAAACTCTTATTTCCTCTTTGACTTTCTGAAATATTTTTGTTTAATTAACAGGTGATTGTGCTTTTCTTCATGAGTGATTGTACAGGAGAGAGAAAATGGCTTTAATTGATAAGAAGGTGAGCACTATTAAGCAAGACAGGCAATATTATAGCATCTAGGATGCTACCAGCATGGCAGAAAGCCTCTTTGAGGGTTTGTTTGCTTCTGGTAAATGGATGTTTTGTAATTAGTCATGCTGGCTGTGGCAGCAGTTTTGTGAATACACAAAATATATTTGAGCCATTTTGAGTGTATATGTGACATTTCTCAAAATTTCAAATATAGCCCCCAGTCCAAAAAGGTTTCCTACTTACGCTATATATATATATAGCGTAATAGAGGATTAGCTCTAAAAGATAGCAGATGTCAATAAAAAAATAGCTTGGCCTCATCAGAATTATATAGAATTGCCAAAGAGCAAGGTCAATGAAGACTTCTTCCAGAAAGTTTGGAGAGCTTCTACTACCACGAATAGTTCGTACAGGCTGGGTTGATCACTGGTCTAGCCGGTCCTTTCATACTCTTTTCTTAAATAACATTGGGCAGTTGAATTTAGTTAGGCATCAGGAGATATCTGCAGATCCAGATACTACCAAAGTGTCAAGCTAATTCTTAAAAACCTCATTCCAATAGACCATGTTTTCCTCAGCATCAGGCACCTTAGGAGTTATTTTGTCTCAAGCATCTTAATAATGGCTTCTATTTTTTTCAAAGGAGCCAGTGGCAGCTAAAATGTCTCCCGAGCTAATTAACTCCACAGCAACCTGAGATTCTATGTTTGTCTCCTAACTGTGCTTCCATTGTAAGCTTTGGGTCATATCTTCTAAGACCAAGCAAGACAATCAAGCAGACATCAGGCCCAAGAGCTGAGACCATCTTCCATATGTGGTGAAGATAGTTTAACTGATTCCATTATGAGGCTTCATAACAACCTTATTTATTTATTTGTTATTTCATTGCTTTGCTACTGGTGGAATTATTTATCACAGTTCAATTTCTTTGTCTTTTGTTTATTAGGAACTAATGGATCAGATCATCTTAACTAATTATGGATATAATTGAAGATGTACAGTACAAACATAAATTGCATCAATTCCATAATTAAAATATTGTGGAAAGTAGACTAGGATAAATTGTTGAGAAATTATAAATAAAGAGAGAGCTGCTAAAATCTAGTGAATTGATTTTATTTTATACTGGATGGTAATACAACACCCCAGTTTATGGCACAGAAGTAATATAGCAAGGAGTAGCACAGGTTCCAGAGGTAACAAATTCTTCACAACATGGTGAATGTTTGAGCATATGTTGTAGTGATGTTATTACTCATCTGTAATTACAGCATATATGGGCTCTTGCAATTGTTTCACCCTATTTACAGTACATGTGGCAAGTTGTAGAAATGGAGCTTAAATTCAATCTACTGCTTCCTGTCCAAGTCGGTACTTGATTAGTTCTATTTCAAAATTGGACTATCAACTTATCATGTGCTTGTACACTCGTATTTTTCCTTTTCAAACTAGTGTGCAGGGACTTGATTCTATTCATCATGGTTATTCACTAGAGGAGAAGACGGACCCAAAAATGCATTAACAACAGAAACATGGGGTTTAAATGGCTTAAGTAAATTTTGTCAGCCACAAACAATTACTTTAAAAATTCAGAAAATGTTTTGATAGATTAGTAAACTATGAGAAATATATTACTTTTATTAAAAAAAACTGATAATCTGAAAATGTTCTTAAGAGCAATTAACGCACTGACATTCCTTTATAGCTCTTTATCTGGAGATCAGACATTTTCTTAAATATAGGGCAGCTTAGGCTTATTTCACATAGCAAAAATCATAATGATATTTATATTTTCACTAAAGCCTGAGGAGTCATAATGCATTAGAATATACAGGGCCCTGTTTTAACCATATGATTCTTTGGTTTCTTGTCTGAGTCATATAATATATGAGTCTCAGATAGGAGAAAAATCTTTCTCCTGCAATCTTCATTATTCCCATCCTTCCAATCCAGTCTTGACTCTCTAACTTAAGCACTTTTAAAACATGATATCCAAATTCCAATTGCAAAGGGAGTTTCACTACTGTATCTAGGCTTATTTTGGGCTTGAGTGCAATGGAAAACAGAAAAGTTAAAAAAATACCTTTACCTTCTTGCTTTCTCATGTTTCTTGGGCTCCTGAATTATTGTAAAGATGAGAGAAGTGGAAATATCAGATAGGTGGCAGTCACTGTATGGCAAATCCTGCAGAATCCTTTATTTAAGGCAGTAGCCTTTATAATAGGCAAATATAATGTTGTTAGAAAAAATGTTTTCATAACATTGAAGCTTTTTTGCACTTTCATTCATTTGCACTTGTTCGGTTTGTCTTTTGATATTTGCACTTTTGTCTTTTCATTATGGAAATAACTATAATTGTATCTAGTGCAGCTATTCTGGAACACTGTGTCCTGATTATGCAGAAGGTTAATCTAAAAGAAAAAGCAAGATGTGATATGTTTTGTCAATGTATTACAATAACAATAATTTATTACATTATTGTTATTATGGAATTATTCAAATGATGTCGAATGGATGTTTTTGTTGTTCAGATTTTATGAATCATTTATTTAATAATGTATGTAAAATAAAATGAACAAAATGAATACAATTAATAGAATTATTACATGTTTAAAAGGATAGAATTCAGCTCACTGGAGCAAAAGAAGCACCTCTGTGGGGGAAGTGCTACTATAGAAAAGGTACAACTCCTGGGTCCAGTAAGTTGACATGATAGAATGGGACTTGAAACATGCCTTCCATGTCAGATCTGCTGGAGCATAGTTAACATTAGACATGTTGTGAATGTGCTTGAGTAACCTTGAAGTGAAATCTGGCTGTGATTTCATGCACTATATTACCCTTCTTCAAGTGACCTCCAGATATGCTAGCCTGAAAAGGTGGGAGTTGTGGTTATAGAAAGAACACTTGGAGGTCGTTAGGTTGGGGCAGACTGCATTATATGATTCTTCAATTACTGTGTTCCCACTCGGAGGCCAAAATGCTGAAGCTGTATCTGAGAATTAAAAACAGTAGTTAGAAAGAGCCAGAAAAGGGAACATTTTCAGGAGAACATTTTTTCCCTAAACAAAACAAGATAAAACAACAAAAATATAAAATACTCTTTTTTTTCTTAAACTGCCAAGTTATGTTACTCTGTATGAATCTCGACATACACACAAAGTAAAATCCTTGAACATTTAATGTTGACTATTATGCATTTGAAGATTTGTAGCAATTCCAAAGTTTGATCATTTAACAAATTAAAGTACATAATACATAAATTTGACAGCTTTAGAATACCCTCTGATTTCACATGGACTATGTTTTTGGAAACAAGGATTATTTCTATACTATTATCTTGTTACATTGTTTATTTTTCCCTTATGGAACTATAATCTAGAAATAAAAATGAGTCCAAGGCCGGACCACTCATGCACAATAAGTTTGTTCTGCACATGGTTCAAATTAAGCCTTCATTGCTTTTACTGAAGATAACTTACAGAATGGAAATCAACCTGAGAATTCTAGTAAGTAGTACTTTAATGCCAAATATAAGTGTATTGGGGTTGAGAAAACTTCTTTAAATATGCCCAGATGTGAAGCTCATTTTAGCCAACCACCATTTCAGCCTAATCTGCTACACAGTGAATGTACGAGGTTAGAAAGATTTTTGTATTTATATGAAAAT
Organism: Protobothrops mucrosquamatus; assembly: GCF_001527695.2. Taxonomy (NCBI): domain Eukaryota; kingdom Metazoa; phylum Chordata; class Lepidosauria; order Squamata; family Viperidae; genus Protobothrops; species Protobothrops mucrosquamatus. The sequence goes on from NW_015387155.1 coordinate 48,324, forward strand.
TAAATGGTGACAGCAGTTTGATTCTTCAGAGGCAGTGCCACCATGCAGGTGTCTTAGACATAGTTATGTTTTGACAGCCAGCCCTCATCAGATTATACAATCGGGGTCCAAGGATATTAGTATATCTGCATACCTGGCAGCATCTTCAAGATATACCTATAATCTAAATCAGTAATATTAGAATAATTCATGTCAAAGACTGCCTGAAATCAATTACACTGCCAACTACTGAAAACATTTATTACTACCGAAATGTAGCTGAACTATGATTCCTAGCTGTTCAAATCAGCATAATTAATACTCAAGAATGCTGAGTATAATTCTGTTATATCTGAAGGGACACAAATTTTTCATTTCTGGATTAGATGGAGTCTGATCAGATTTTAAATAGTTATTAATAGGTTATATGCTGCATGCTTTCTGTCAATAAAAACACACCACTGCACTTTTATTCTTGAAATTATTATTATTAAACTATTGATGATGAAATAATAGCAAGGTGATATTTGATCATCATATGATCTGAAATGACATAGCCTTAATCCAAGGTCTATCTGTGGTCTTGAAATGTTATCCCATGAGTGTATATTAAAAGTACTAGGTGGAATTAGGCCTGCAAGTAAGAAATGATCACATGTTTCAGTCCCATTTGCACTTATTTTCAAATGCAATGTTAGAACATAACAGAAACGTGGAAAATTTACAGACATAACCAGCACTCAATCACATTCATTTTAACTTTAACATTCTGATCCAGGTAAAATCCTTAGGGCTTATTTGTGTTAATAGTTCATCTCCCATTAGTAGTGATTTGACATGCTGATAATATATATAAGGTTAAAAAGAATCTCTCTCTCTCTCTCTCTCTCTCTCTCTCTCTCTCTCACACACACACACACACACACACACACACACAGTGAATTGCAACCATGATTTACCAAATACTTAATCCCCGTATGATACTGTCAGGCTTCTTGATCTGGATTTGGTAGTAAATCATGAATTTGGCACATCATGCCTTAGCTTGATTCCTTGATATTACTTGATTAAAATAATTCTTCAGTACTTGGCTAGATTACAGACTTTATTGCCTACAAGAATTAAGCCATATAGAACAGTTGAATATCCAATGCTAGTGCAGAAATATAGACACATATTCTGAGGGTTTTAAATTATGAGGTTTCTTCCTTCTGCTCTTCCAAATTAATGGATACAGTACTTGGCAAAATGTTTCTTACTGATTTTCAGAATAAGCAATTGTTACATGTTGGTGTAATAGTCATATCTGGCCTGGAACTGCTGGTCTCACTTGCTACAAGTCTTGCAAGTATGCATATTTTGTAAGGAAGTGAAAGAAGAGTAAATGACAATAAAATAACAGATAACATTTTAGTTTAGTTTTAGTTAAGCTATTGCTTTAGAATACTGAAGTACAGGATACCGTCAACATTTCCTCAAGATGTAAGTCTTTCTAGATATTGTGTGAGCAGTATTTATCTTTACCTGAGGCAGAAAGTATTTTTCTTTCTTTATTACCTGAACTCAATTTTATCACAGGTTAAATAGACAGAAAACCTATCAACACATTATAAAGCTAATTTAGTATGCATGATTTTATCATTGCTTGTCAAAACAATAACATTGTATTTCTGCTTGTAGTGTGGCATGGTACAGCCTTTGAACCAATTACTGTCTCAAAACGTATAGTACATATTCGAATAATGTGAACATTTCATGGGATGAATTGCATTAATTGAGACTTACCTGTATTCAGACTCATTAGAACAGTATTTCTCAACCTTGGCAACTTTCTATTATGAGGATTTCAATTCCAAGCCAGGGAATTCTGTGAGTTGAAGTCCACACATCTGAAAGTTGCCAAGATTGAGAAACATTGCTGTAGACCAGGGGTGTCAAACTGCCGGCCCACGGGCTGGATGTGTCACGTGGAAGCCATGCCCACCCGAGCTCCGGCAAGGAAAAAAAAGTCACGATATGTTGCAACACTCACATGATGTGGCGAGTTTGACACCCCTGTTCTAGATTGCCATTTTGTGGCATTTATAAAGAAGCACATATTTTAATAGCTCAGCTCCAGCATGTGAATTACTTCCAGAAAGCAAACCTTTCTTAAATATTTATCATTTCCCCAGGAAAGCTGAGTTGGCCTCTAATCTTCCAGTGAGAACAAGTATCCTCCATCACCATTATCTTCAATTTTCATTCCCTCAGAGCCAAAAGCTGGGTAATAATTTACTTCCCAGCATAAGCCACTCCTCATACTTTTCTGACCTTCAGACTAATTTATAAAAACAAAAACATGAGGAAAGGAGGACACAACCAGGGCAAAATAGTTAGAAAATGGAATTATTTTGCTTTTAGAAAGACACAGAGGAACTATCCTTCTGGCAGTATCCCCATAAGCAGGTAAGGTTTGGATTTATCTCTGTATTTCATATTTATGTATTTTTGGAGAAAGATCTAAGAAAGTGGTAGGTCTGGGGAAACTAATTCTAAAATCATGGAATATATAGGATAGAGCAGTTACTTAGAACTGAGCTATGGTACCTGAATTTAGATATCATACTGTCCTTTCTGATAACAGTTTGTTCCACAATTTAATAAGCTGGTTTTAGGTCTCAGAGACTTATGTCCTGCTATGCAGATTAATGCTATTTCCAGTATTAGACATCAAAATGCATTGTTGCAGCATTTTCATTAAAAAAAAGACCAAAAGTTATGGACAATTCAACAGTGTAACCAATGGAAAACAGAGTCCTCACTTAGCGCAATTGGGATCAGCAATTATGTCACTAATGGGTACACTTGTTAAGTGAAGCAACCTATCACCATGTCTGACTTGTGACATCAGTTCCGCTGTGGTCATTAAGCAAATCACCAGTGCTCCATTGGTCATTAAATGTGATCTCACACACTTGCAGTTTGCAACTTCCTGCTGGCTTCCCCATTGACTTTGCTTGTCAAAGGCTGGCTGCGAAATTTGCAAATAGTGATCATGTGACCGCAGAGTGCTGCAGTTGTGGTAAATGCATGCTGGTGGCCAAGTGCGTGAGTTGCGACCATGGGGATGTTGCAATGACTGCAAGTTTGAAGACCAGTCATAAATCTATTTTTTCAGCTCTGCTGTAAGTTTCAATGGTGGCTGAACTAGGCAATCAGTAAGTGAAGACTATCTATAATGACATTTAGATCTCACAATATGATACGAATAAGGTAGCCAGGAAGATGATAAAAACCTCAAAGTATCCCATAATTTCTTGGATTTCATATCCGTTTATTTGAACAGCAGGACTTCTCTCCCCCACCCCTTCCTGCATTTTGCTTAGGGCTTAAACTTGATATGATGGAAATGTATTTATCTTCCATCCCTTGTTGGCTATTATAAGAGCAGAACTGCACCAGTATAAATTTTAATCTATGCTGTGATCTAGAGAGCATTGTGTCTTTCCTTCTTGATAAATACAAATGCAATTGTATTCTAAATCTTGACCTAACTTTTATAGTCACTTTTCAAGCTCATTTTCTATATTGAGAATTCTCTTATTGCTAATTTTAATGTATATAGACAGACAATTGGTGTTGAGAGCACAGTGGCTCTTGTGGCTAGGATGCTAGATTGGAGATTAGCAAGCCTGTGTTCGAGATCCGAGTGCTGCCATGGGGCAGGGTGAGCTCTCGTCCTTTACTCCAGCTCCTGCCGGGGACATGAAAGGAGCCACCAACTGGCCGCCCCTGGGCAACAGTGATGTCACCATCTAATCCTTTCAACCCAGAAATGCCTTGGTGCTTCTGATATGAGTGCAAAAAAAAAAATGCTGTTTGGGAGCTGGAATGAGGGGAAACCTTCATTTTTATTCAAGGATAGGTGAGAACAACTTGTGGCTAGAGTGCAAGTCCAACCTGAAGGACTAGGATTGCCTATAAAGAGTGGAAGCCCTAAATACAGTCTCTCAAATCTCTGCAAACCAGCCACCAATTTAAAATGTTAGTCTGACAGAAGGGGGCTCATATTGCCTGAGAAATAATCATAATAGCTTAATTTAATTTTAATTTAACCAATGTTCTTTTGTTTTTCCTGTGGTCCTGGCTATCCAGTTCTTTTGGGACTGTAGTCATCTTGTGTTCCATTCAAAAGTCAAGCACTAATGCAGAAGCATGCACTAATGTTTGCTCTTGGCTTATTTGGCACTCAGAGTTAACTTCTAGCCTAGTTAGAAAATGAGTTGATGGAATAGAACTGTTTGGTAGTTCTCTTTTCCTTTTTGTTGCTTTTTTTCTTTCTTTTCACTCAATATATCCTATTCTTTTGTTTTTATATATAAAAAGTAAACATCTCAGTGGCAGGTAACAACAATAGCTCCAAACTCTGCATAGTGGCAGAGAGGGCAGGCAGTAATACTTGTCCCTAAACCACTGAAGTCCAGATATATATTTTTAAATGCAACAACACAGTCCCAGTTATAACATGTCCACTAAAAACACATTTTATGCTAGAGAAAAATGCATGTGCTTTAGTTTTGCAAACAGGGAAATTGAAAATAGAGTGTATTTATGTCTTGCAATGAAAACCTTCTACTATATCTCCAATTGAAGGACATTCCATATTTTACAAGACCCTAGAAAATACAGACAGTTCTTTCACTAGATTTAGTGAGGAAAAAGTCAACCTTTTGCTAAACAGCAATTAGCAATCTGCAGTACTATTACTATTTTTGCCAACATCGGGCTGAATCTTGAGTTATGTTTACATAATTATCTTCCATTCATAGACCAGGCATGTTTCTATTTTATTTTTCTGACTATTTGACATTTTAAAATAATCAAATATAGAACTCAATAGCATATATAAATGATAATCTAACAATATTTTATTTCATACTGTCTTAGTGGCCTTAATAGTAGAACTGGTTTGGCAAGGTTTTCTTCTTCTCCCTTTATTGTTAATGACGTGATGTTCACTGGCTTTGCAGGCATCGTAATTTATATTAGTGGGAGTGCTTTGAACTTTGAATTTGGGAATAGGATGGAAGAAAGATTCCTAGTTGGACATTCTGCCCTTTATTTCTTTTTGTCAGTGAGGGTAGATGGTTAGCCTTGATGTACTGATTTTATTTACTAGGATAAATTCTAATATGCACTTGCATAGCAGAATAGCACTTGCAAGGGGAAAAATGATGTCACATGCATCATGATCTTATGATATGCACAACAGCATTTTGCCATTATCACAGATTCTAACAGACACTTATGATAGTTATGAATCTCAAACTGTCCATTATAAACATGTCTATATAAAGAAACATACTGTTGAAAGAAAAATCTTCATCAGGGTCCAGTCCAAGCTGGGAATAAACAAAATAGAGACTGCTTTAGAAAGAAGGTTGTAATTTATTGAAGAGGAGAGCCAGACAGAAAGATGGCTCTAGGAAAGCTGACCACATGTAGCTGGGAGTTGTGGGTGTTTATACCTTCTTGAGTTTTTGTTTGGAATTGTTCCTGTGGTATGAACTTTGCCCTGAGTCTGAGGGTGCCTTTCTGGTATTCTGATGTGGTGGGTTAATCCTATTATGCCCAAAAGGTCATATCCTGGTTCCCTGGGGCTGTGGCTGATGACTGTTGGATTATTTGGTGTGAGGGATTGTTGATTCTAGAGATCTTTTTCTAATCCAAGCTTCCTGGCTCCAATCTTTCTGACAAGATTATCACATCCGCATTTCTGCAGACCTGGTTTCTGTTTGGGGCAGAGAGACTTGTGGGTGGGAATGGTTTCTGTCTTTAAGATCCTTTGGGGAAATATATTCTGCCTTTTTAATATTTCCCAAAATACTTCTTTTTCTGGATTCTTCCCACAATACATAACAATACTATATAAGCATGTATGAATATAATTACTAATTGATTCAATGTGAGTTTTTATTTCAACTCTCCACAAATTGCTAAAAGAAGAAATAAGGAAATAACACCAGATTGTGCATACAGGAAATGCTTCAGAAAATACAAATGTTACATAACGGCATGCACATAAGTATGAGCATTAAGACAGATATGCACAACATTTATATCCATTTTCATGAAAACTATTTCAAAAATGTCAGACTGAGACCAAGAAGGCTTAACAGAAAAAAAAACCTGAAACAGACAAGTTCATCCAACAGTGAGAAAACAAAAAGGTTGGTATTCTAGACCACAATCTAGTCAGCAACTAGAGAAGCTACGTTATGAGGCTAGCAAGTGACAGTGTACTTACAATTTTAATACAGAATAAGTCAAAGAAGTTTTGCTTCCCTTTTCATCAAGCCTCAACAGATGGTTAAAAAAATATATCATCAATAGGTCTCCTTCTAGGGCAGGTACTTAGAACAGCGTGTTTTGCAATCTATCACACTAACAGGTTGCAGGTGTAGAGATACTCCACTCACAATAATTGTTAGGCTATTCCTGACTGAGGGCCTAGTGTCATTCTGAAATACTGTTAAACCTGTGTCCAAAAATAACCCAGCTGACAGATCACAAGCATAGAGGACAGGTGAAATAATGGAGCAATTGATAATAAGGTAAGCAGACTACAAAAGGAACTGCAGTGCTGGCAGTGAACAGTATGGCTGACAGTATCAGAAGTTGTCAGGTAATGACAATGGCATAGGAAAAGCCAAAATGGCCCATACAACCTCATTAAAGTTCTGTCCTGAAACCTAAGCTTTAATGGCCATGGAAGGCAGTTCCCAATGCCTGAAAGGGAGGGGAAGTCTTGTAGTAGCCTAATGGTCAATAGGAGCTAGTCCAATCCCATTCATTACATGAGGTATTCTAGATTCTGTTGATTACAACCCTCATTTAAAACAACAGCTAAAAATATTAAGCTGCTTTAGCTGGGGATGAGAAAAAGGCCCTGTCATGAGGACAACATTAACAAAGATTATCATGGCATGTTCAATTAGATTTGAGAACAAGACTACAGACGTTCAGGAGTACAAAAGCCAGGTATCCTAATAGCCCTACCTTATGGCTTCTATAAATTTAACTTCAAAGTTACTATCTAGTACCAATTGCTACTCATTAGGGTTAATCATTCAGAGGGATTACTTATGAGTAACAACTTACTCCCATGTAATCAAATTTCTACACCTCTTGTACTCCTAAGGATACATCAGGAGCTCAGCCTCTGGAGGAAGCATGGCAGACAGTGACTTGGCATCTTAAGTGTTCCCTAGTGCTTGGCATCTTCGGGCTCTACCTCATCTTCTGACCTAGGAAACGATACCATAAGCTGATAGCTCCCATTTCACCTCTTAGACTAGTTTGAAAGACAACTTATTAAAAAATATGTAAATTACCCAAAATGGGTGTTCTGAGTATTGCAGTGAAATTCCACCTGTGTAGAGGTGATGTTGCTGGCATCTAGCCAATGCATAATAACATCTTGCTTCATTTCCTACTGAAGGAGAGCTGATCTTAACATTTGCAGGAGGACATAAGTTAAAGGAGCTTCATTCTACAACTCTCTTCCTAGCTAACAGGATAGTGGCCAACAGACAAACTTGTCAAAGAATTTCTTCAAGTTGTACCTCTATCCCCCCAGATTGTCTTGATGCACTCACCAAGGGCACAAGCCCTCTTCACAACACTGGGAAAGACAAAAGGTAAAGTATAGCAGATTTCACATCCACTAATGAAAGATGATATATCTGATACAATCTTTAATTTCAAACAATATTTGCTCTGTTGGTTAATTATAATTTCTTTTCACAGATATTTAAAAATGATAAAATGGCTTGATTTCTACTATTTTAGTGTATGTTTGTTTATTAATGAAATGGGGTTTGATTTATAACAGAAAGTCTGATAATTAAATTTCAATGCATTTAAATGGTGTTTTAAAGTGATAGGATTTGTAAAGTGGCAACTGTGGAAAAAACTATTAACCTTGTATTTGCTTTTAAAGATAACTATCTGCAGAAATCAGCAGAAAGTTTACACTGAGAGGCATTTCTACCTACTATTGTCTCTCTATTCTGAATTATTAAGAGTACAGGTGCATGGATAATGAAAATAATTAAAGCTGCCTTTAAAAAACCTTATTTTTAAAATAACTCCATTATCAGTTTTAGTATTTTAGACAAGCATTTTTATAGACCTATTTTATTTGATGCACTTTAGTTTTGTTCTTTATTGTTTTACTAAGTTTTAAACTCATCCTATATGTCAGCTTGAGTAATTTGATAATTAAGTGGCTTTACAAAATCCAATAAAATACTAAATACATCATCCTGTATGCAATGCCTTCAGAGCTAATATAAGTCTCTATTCTTGGTTTTTAACCTTTTTGAACTTTTAAAAGTTTATCATATAGTATGCATTTTTACTTGACTTGTTGCATTGCCTTCAGCACTTCACTGTTTAAATATTTTTAGAACACTGTCTTAATGTCTTTAAGCAAAAAAATGTATAAAATGAAAAAGAGTGAGTGGATTATACTGTTGTTCCCACCAAGTTCTGTCACCAGGTTTGGCTAAATGAATGGGCTACTTATTTTCTCCTTAATGCTATCATACTGACAGATGTAATTCTAGAATAATGTTTAGGAATTCAATATAATAAAAATCAATGCCATGTTTTTCATAACTTTACAAAACTTTTTTTAAATTTCCCAGCAGACATTGGGAAAAAATTCTGCTGTCAATACTGTTTTTTATTGCAGAATTCTCAGCAGTATTATCTTGGGTGGTTTGAGAGTTGCATAAAAAGTGTTTGGGACTATCTGTAGTTCATGGACTATAGCAGGGGTCTTCAAGCTTGGCCCTTTTATGACTTGTGGATTTCAACTCCCAGAATTCCTCAGCCAGGCACGCTGTCTGAGGAATTCTGGGAGTTGAAGTCCAAAAGTCATAAAAGGGCCAAGTTTGAAGACCCCTGGACTATAGATAAGCCACCCCATTTTTAACATATCAAAAACTGATGGTACATTTAAAATAAGACTTTTAAGCTTAGTCCAGTTAACTAATGTATTATATAACAATGATAGAAAGGTAAATTACCTGCATTTCTCCTTAGCTACTTTGTAGAAATGTTATACATCTGGATGACCTGAGATCTCCATCTTTTTGTCCCCTAATAATATTGATTTATTTATGACAAGTTCTCTAGGCAACCAAAATTTCAGTCTATTTTATTCATTTTATCTTCCTGCAGAAGCTGTTAAATATGTGGCTAGTATGTGACTCCTATTTCTACAAACTTAACAGTTCACAATCCCTTATTAATTAATTTAATATCCTTTTAAAGCAAGCTTGATTTTATTGTAGCATGAGTTTGATTGTAATAAATTAATGTGTGAGGAGTGGGGAAAAAAATTGAGTATGGAATTTTAACTTTTCTTTCTCCACCCCCAAATAATTTACAATTTAAAGAATTTGACGCTGTTTTGGAAAAGAGGTCCATAGGGACAACTCCACATTTACTTTTATCATCATTCTAGGTGTATCCCTAGAAAAGGGGGCAATGATTCGTAGAAGTAGCTGCTGCCATTGAATGGAACCCAATAAATTTTGGTGGCCATCAATCCAATCTATGGCTGAACTTATTATTTCTTTTAATTACAAATTAAATGGTCATTTTTGGTCCTCCCCAGAAGTATTGTGCCTGGTATCCATCAGAATTCTTTCATATTGTTGTGTACCGGTTGACATTGGAGGGAAAACTAGTAACTACTAGACTTGGAATGGATTTTGAGATATAGAGAAAAGTTGCTAGTCAGGTTCTACTGTTTTTATCCTTATGCCATGACCTTGAATCGTGCTAAAGAGTGAATATAATGCTTCATTTAGCATGCTGGTGCTATTGCCCAGGCTGAATTCTGGTGACTTAGAATGGAAATTAATCCTAGCATTGCTCTTGCTACATCATGGTGAATATACAATATGTACAGATACGTGGCTAAAAAAGAAAACTTTGGAAATAGATTTTTAAAGTATAAAACATGGAAAGAATATTTATTAAAGTATAAAGTATTTAAAGTATAAAACATGGAAGAATATTTATTACCGTATTTACTTCAACTGTGATGATGTATTTAAAGAACTCTAAAATTTGTGCCAAAAATACCCCAAACCTGAAAATATCCCATGAAAAGTGATGCTTTCTAAAATATCCAATAATTTGACAAAGAAGCTATTTTTTTTTATTTCTTGCTATTTCATGTCACTTCTCCTGATGTGTGGCACGATCCCTTGCCTTTCCACTATGGTCTTTATGTAAATCACAAAAGCATTGCAATGCTGCGGAGGTACAATTGTTATCAAAATGTAATCAAGACCAGATTTCAGACTGATCTTTTCCACTTTAGCGCACCATCCTTTTGATGTGAATTATCTTTTTTTTTTTTTGTAGTCTGGAGTTTACCCAAATTCAATGCACACATCCATAATAATTTCCTAAAATCCAGTTCATTTAACAAGTATGTCCTTTAAATGATGTAAGTCAATGATGAAATGTCAGAGCAGCAAGTAAGTGCCCTTTGAGCTGAACTCAACTCCTGGTAATTTAATAGGCGGTTCTTGGTAAGAATGCAGAAGTGGTTTGCCATTGTTTTCTTCTGGTATGTTTTCTTTGAGATTCTGAATCTGGCCTAGGGCACAAGTATTCCCTGAAGGTAGGGGTGTGAAGCACTTCAGCTACAAAATAGAGAAGCTGCCTTGGAGTTTTGAGTACACACACCATACTTGTTAGTGAGGGGGCCTTGGTGTTCTCTGAGCTTGGTTGTTTTCTTGCAGACATTTCATTACCCAAACTAGGTAACATCATCAGTGCTACCAAAAAATAATCAAGCTTAGAAGGCACCAAAGACCCCTCATTTGAACCCTGAGTTACCAATATTCTGCTTTATTGATAATTAATAGTATCTCCTTTAACAAGTTGCATTTTTTTTCCTGGGCTCACAGGCTCAGGGTACATCATTGTAGTGAAATAACTATTTAGTTAAGAAAACCGTAATGGCATACCTAGGTCTGTTCCAAAGCACTTTGTTGCACCCTGTTTCCACCTGCTTACCTCCTGCATGTATTCTTCTGAGATCATGTGCATAGAAAGTCAGCCAGGAACAAATCATATTAGTTAAAATCATCATAGCAACAAAAGAAGATATTTTACATATTGTTGGGAGAATTTGCCTGATTCCTTCCAAGCTGGGAAGCAATCAAGATACAGAGGCCGGCTGCTTTAGGAAAGAAGGTTTCTTTATTATTATTCTAAAAACAATGCAAAGTTTGCGTTTGGGGGCAGCTGCCTGTAAGGAAACATTATATTTTATGAGTGGAGAAGGGTTTCTCTGACTCCAGATCAGAAAGCTGTTAAAAGAGGAAGGACAGATCAGAGGCTTTTTTTAAAAAAAAAAGTTTTATCAGTATCTTAGTTTGCAAGGAATTCAGTTATCATATCTTTGGGCTGTGTGGAGCCTTCAAAAGATTTGTTTGTAATGTAAATATGTATGAAATTCCTATCTTGTTACAACTTGTATGACTGCTTTGGAAAATGGCTTCTTTTACTTTTTTTGCTTCCTAAGCAAACAAGCTGTGCAAAGTCAACTGCAGTCATGGAAATCCTGGAAAAGATGCATCTGTATAAATTATATTTGGAAGTTTAGAATCTCTCCTGCTTCTACCAGCAGCCCTGCTCAATTTCACCAATCTAACCCAGCATAAATTATTTTGGTTTTTAGAACTGTGTCCCAAAATATGCCTCTGAGAAACCTACCACAAAGCATAGAGTCAGCAGCTTTTCCTTCTCAAATATCTCATCAACTAATATTAAGAAATGTTCAGTATTCTAAAATACTCCCTGCACTGTGATAAATCTTCAGATGTGGTTTGATTGGGCAGTCTCCTTAGTAAGTGTACAGGAATAGCAGTAACAGCTCAAATATTTATTTAACTGCTGGAGTTAGTTTATTTGCTCTCCCACTAGAAAAAGAAAGAAGATTAGACTCATAAAAGCCTATCCTCAATTCAACTTTGTCCTCCTCGACACTAACCTGGAATTTGTTAAATGAAATTCCTGAATCGTACAAAAACTAGCCCAGAAGGGTTGATTCAGAGATATTTGCCTTACATTTTTTGCTTCAGAAATATCAAGGTTTTGTTTAAAGTTGTAGAATTTCACAGTAATATGGATATGATTGAAAGAGGTATGAAAAGACCATTTCTGAACATTTAATTGGGGAATTTTTAATGTTTTTATTTAAAAAATGAAGATGACAGAAGAATCCTAATGGCTAAAGATGCGCCCAAGAAAACTACTTTTAGATTGAACAAAATATTTGTTTATGATTGATGACAATCTATAATCTTGACTCCGATATACACTACATAAATATGACAAAAATAAATAAATAAATAAATACAGAAATATGCATATACCCACATATTATATGACACAGAGAAACAACAGTGTAGTTCGGGTTATGTATACATGTGCATGGTGAGAAAAACGAATCTTGCGAGTTTACCAGACGGATGGCATACGGAACAAAGCTATTACAGAATTGGGTAGTCCTGCTAGAAATACTTTGAAACCTCCTCCCAGAGTGGAGCAACAGAAATAGAACATAAAGTGGGTGTGTGGGGTCTCTAACAATGCTTTGAGCTCTAAGCACATAGCACTCATAAGCAGTATCCTGAATACCAGGGGGCAAGCTTCCTATGATCTTCTCAGCTGTCCTTACCATTCCCTGTATGGACTTTCTATCTGAGGCACTGCTAACGGTTGCAACCAGTTGCAATAATACTGCCATGGGAATTCTGTGACAACTGCAACTTCAAGGACCAGTCATAAGTACTCTTGTTCAGTACCATCATAGTTTTGAACAGTAGCTAAACAAATGGTTGTTATCTGAGGACTACCTGTGGATGGATGGATGATGGATGGACAAAGAGACATTTCATATTCTCCACAGTAGTGGGTTGCTGTTGATGAAATATGAGGCTATTAATATGACTTGTGCAAATGCATAAAGTGCATTAAATTGTACCAAAAAGATGGTCTTGTGTTTTCAGTACAAAATGGCAATTGAGGCAGCGTAAAAATCTAATTTCATGCTGGGATAGATACTATCTCTTTGATTACATATAGTATATCACTTTTTAACTGTGCTATCTATAATGTAATTCTAATTCGTCATTTGTCAAAATTCCTGCAGGAATTTTGAATACTTTTATCCATCATTTCTTACCTCTACATGCAGTTTCTGGAAGGTATTGGGGGCTTTCATGCAGCTATAATTAATATGATGAACAGAATGGCATCTCTTATAACTCAAATATTCAAGAGTTGGATTAAGGATAATTACTTAAGAAAAAAAAGCTGTGTCTGAGCAGATAGCTAAGACTATTCCAAAATAAACAGAGATGAAGAACAGAATTGTTCCAACAGATCCCTCCCATCTGTGGATTCATCCAGATCCAGGAACAAGTTTAAGCTCTGTTCTTGGTCACTAAAGATGGAGTTATCAGGAATCCACATTTTCTAGTTAGAAGGCAGGACTTAAGATTTCTTTCTGTCCTATGGAGAAAAATCTTCTGTCTTCATTCTTTAGCTTTGTATTCTGGAAAGAAGGAGGGGGTATAACATTATAGTAACCGGTTCAGCCATCAGCAGTGTTCCCTAGGGTCAGTTGCCATGATCTAGGTCTAGAAAACAAAATACTATACTGGGTTTGCAAGATTAATGTTGTTCAGAGCAATGTATGACCAAGAAAGCAAAATGCATATACCATCACATTTATGAAATGTAATGACAGGAAAAAGAGGTTAGCATACAGAAACTTAGAAACAAAAAAGAAAACAGCATTAAGGCAGGCTTCTTGTCTGAATTTCTTTTTCCTAGATTTCCTGTCAGAATCTCCAGGCTTAAGAGATAAGTTAAAATGTCCAACTGTTTCTCTACTGCCTAGTTTTAAACAATTCTCTTTTCTTTCCCAGCTTTTGAGAATACTGTTATAAAGGTTACATCTTAAGGACAGAAAATATTTTTTTTAAGGAATAGGATTCAGGAAGTAAGCAGAGGAGAGAGTCTGGCACAGCAAACTGTAAGCCATCAAGCAAGGAGCCACTAGCGCAGTTAAACAGCATACCAAAAATAAGTATAGACAGTGCTTTTTTTGTAAAAAAAAAAAAAAAGTGCCGGAACTCACACATGTCATACAACCCGCCTTGCCTACCCTACAAGGTTCCATCCAAAAAAGGTGCCGGAACTCCGTTCTGGGCGTTCTATGACAAAAAAAGTCCTGAGTATAGATGAAAAGCCATATGGTATTCAAATATTGCAGATTAGGGCAAAGGAGAAGGACCAGCCATATAAACTGGACTTGGACAATCTGGGGAGTGATGGTTTCCAGAGGGACTAAAACAAGGAGAAGGCGGTGAGCAACAGCAACAGCTCTGGAGTCCTCTAAAATAGAAGAAATAAAGAATTTCCTTCTCTCATAGGAGACTAGCTACCAGGTCTTGTCCAGCCACATAGAAGGATTGTGAGCAGCCCTAACTGTGGAATCCCTCTAAAGCAGCACCTTCAGAGGGGCATTTTCAGGATTTATTACAGCAACCAGAAAAAAATGGCATTTTCCATGGATGACATGAAACAGTGAATGGGGTTGTGATAGTAATGCCACGGATCTGTTGTATGTGTTATGTCCTGATTTTCATTGTAGCCCTAACCATATCACAAAATATAATACAATATAGATTCCATTTACAATCAGAATTACAGAAAGCCCATATGGGGGCTCATAATTTTTAATTGTTGTTAAAGATTGCTAATCTGGTCGTTGCTTCAGGTACAGATATTTCCTTTTGCCAGAGCTCTGGATGGACAAATTTCAGATTGTCACAAAGGTGGCATGATTATGTTAGCAAGTTGCTGATGAGGGAGCTATTTCCATCATTAAAGAGTTCTCTTTTTACAAGATCTTTTGTGATTAATTATGTTGCAGAACAGCCTGTACTGCTTTGTCTTGGCTAACCATAAGGCATTGCTTCCTAATCTTTCTGAGTCATGGCATATTTGAAACTGAACTATTCAGCAACAGCCTGCTGACAGTGTCAACATGATTGCTGGCAGTACTAGGCAGGAGGGTGTGAGACTGGTCCACCCCCATCCTATCCAGTTCATGAACCTGCTGAAAAAAAAACTAAAGAGAAAGGGTATATGGACCTATTTGCATTCTGTGCTGAAAATCCTAACTATTTTTAATTGATTCTACATAGGAAGGGGCCAGATTGTCCCTTCAGAGCTAAACCCAGCCCTCATGCTAACTTTACACAATTCTTGACCGAATTTCAAAAACTCTGCAAATTGGGACTGCTGCCCTTTGGTGCAAATTGAAACAGAGAATGCTGGAAAGAAGATAGAAGAAGATTCAGAAAGAGAATGGATGTTCCCACCCATTTTTGCCTCTTGTCCTATTCACTGTTTGTTTAACCTCAACCATTATTAGTGAAGGAATGTTGATGGTGACCTTCCACCCAAAAGGTTGTTCATCTCATTAATAACTAGATTGGATGTACTTGAAAGCAGTGGTTGGTCCCCAACCTTTTTGACACCAGAGACCAATTTTGTGGAATACAAGTTTTTCATGGACTGTGTGTGGGAGGGGGTGGTGGTGATGGTTTTGGTTTTGCTTGCTCACCCACCATTCACCTCCTGCTGTGCAGCCCAGTTCCTAACAGGCCATGGACCAGTACTGGTTAGGGAGCCCTGCTTTAAAGATTTTTATATAGTAGAAAAAATTACTTTTGTTTGGCTAAAGAAACATCACTAAGTGTACTGAAGCTATATGACAGCAGACTAATTGGTGATAGGGATGATTTTTAAAATTTAAGTTGGGATGGAATCTTCATAAAGATGGATGTGAATTAGAGAAGTCTGAGGAAGTAAGTTTCAGTGATTCATGAGGAATGATTCTTCTGCACCTTTTGTGATGCTAATAGCATGCAGCCATGAATCATGTGATTCCCTTTAACTCCAAATGATTCCTTGTGATGATCTAAACAAAGTTTACCCAGTATTTTCTTTCAGGGAAGTTTGCTAATTATTTACTGCACTGCATTATTTCACTAAGATGGATCAGCTCCTTCCTTGCTGATGACTTCTTCTTGTCACTGGTGCTAAGCATTTGCATTTGTTTTGAAATTTCTAGGCCAAGTGTAGGTCAGTCACAGTTTGAGCAATCCAATCTTCATGCCATGACCATGAAAAATGAAATCAGAGCCAAGAATCAAACAGTATTATTGCAATTAAGAGTCATATGTTTTTGTTACATTTGATCCTTGATTTTGATCTGTTTAGACAAAACTGTTATTTTGTGATATGTCATTCTGATGTTATTTTTTACATAGAATGCAGCAGAACATTAGCAACAAAACATTTCCCTGGATTTTTCCCCCTCTGCCCTTTCTGTATTGACTCACAGTGTTACTAACAGTATACTGTAGTATAGGAGGTTGGATTTGAAAGCCAAATAGACTTTTTCACCTTGATGATTCCATATCTTTCTGGTGGCTTTTTTTTGTGTTAAAAAACCCCCTGTAATAATGAGAAGAGCACTTACAGGAATACAATTGCTTGGATAACAGATGTAGTGGTTCACCTTACCGGAGCTATCTTAAATAGCAGCTCACGGGGACTATAAACTAATACAAATCCAAAATATATAGAAGTTGCTGAACCTGGCCTTTTCATGGCATTCATGATTTTTGGAGAGGCGTGTATGTGTGCAAGTTTAAATTAAAGCAATTACTAACTGTATACAGCATAAGGACTCATCAAATTTATCTTCCCGAAACCACTGAAAATCTACTAGTTTCTGACAGAAAGATGAAATTCTTTAATATTTAAATATTGGAGAAGTAACCAGGTTGATTTCATTTCATTTAAATGTTATAAATTAAATTAAGCACAGTTCTTTTTTTCCTTCCAATACCAGCTCTTTTTGGTGGACTGAAGTCCCTTAGAATATTTCTCCAAACAAATGAAAGATTAAGAAAACAAATGCATGTTTTACAAATATGAAAAGTTTGAATAAGTAATAGGAATGCAGACACATTGTTCAGGTGACAAATGTAAAGTTGACAAGCAAAGTATACATGAAGAAAGGAACAACTTGACTTTTGCTAAATAGTTAAAAAGGAGCTTTTTGATTTTGGGGGGCAGTTAATATAAAGCCATTGAGGCTCCCTTAGACCTGTCCTTCTACCTTAACTTCCCAAGACCCCCTCTCATGGTTCCCTCTCCTACTGGAATATTGCCATTCTTTGATTGGCAGTTCTACCGGCCAATTATCAGAACTTTAAAAAGATAGTTCAAATTTGTATTACTTTTCAAATTCTTCTTCATGGTTTATTGCATACGTATATAGGGTTGGGAAAACATTTTAAAAGTCTGTTTTGCTTTTCTTGGAAGCAAGAATGTTTTCCTGTTCCTCCTTCTACATTCACTACTATTAATTTAAATTTGCAGCTATCACAGGGAGATGAAAGCTGTGACTTTGGAGGCAAATGTCTATCACCGACTTCCATAGAAGTGATGAGACTTCTAGCCAGCACTGTCTATGACATTTATCACACTTGATCTTATGAAGTCTAGCTTTTGTGTAAAGCATCCTATTATAATAATAGTAATATGACGGCCGTGTAAGACAGTGGGGAAATAGAGCTCCATATTTAGAATATCTTGCTCAAGATCCATTTATAAAGAAAGAAGGATCTAACTCAGAAGCAGCGCAAACTGGATTAGATTGTTTCTAGAGATCCAATCGATATCCCAGATCCTTTTGGAGAGTTTCTGCACGCATCCTGGGTATCTGTTATCAACAGCTGTGACAATGGTTTATTTTGTTCAATGCCTATTGTTTATTTTCTAACCAACTTTAAAACAAGAACAAACCTCAACCAGATTCATGCATGGAAGACTCAAGATACCATCTAAGAGGCACGCATAGTGGTCACAGCAAACTGGAAATGACCGCTTTTATTAAAACATGACAGTATATTACCAAGGCTGTCGATTTGCTTATTTCTAATGTCTGTTATATTATCTTGAAAGGGTATGTATACCCTTTCAAGATAATATATGTATACAGGTAGTCCTCAACTTACAACAGTTCATTTAGTGACTGTTTAAAGTTACAGCATCACTCAAAAAAGTGACTTATAACCATTTTTCATTCTTACGACCATTACAGCATTATAGTTGTATGTCAAGGACTACTTGTATTCCAGCAATACCACATTTATCTGATTTGGGAATTGTCCAGTGACTTATCACCTTTGAGATAAAGGGGGTGGTGGTTTTATATTGCTCCATGTGTGTTCATAAAATGCTTAGAAAGTTTTGAATGAGAGGCACAGGATATGTGCCAGGTATGATGCATTTAAGAGAAGCTCTTCTATCGTGTGCTCTGTATCACTCAGAAAAGCAGGCCAGTAATGTCCTTAGAAAGGGAGGCTGTAGGATGTTGCTTCTAGGACATAGACTCTTCCTGGTTTCAGAATTTGTTTTTGAAACTCCTTCCTAGAGCAAACAGGCCTGCCTCTGCTTCTCATAAAGACTGCTTATTTTGACTTATGGATAGAAGCATGAGAAGGGCAAGGTCATTGTAGAACAAATGTGCCTCTGTGTATATTTCTTGTTTCGCATTGCCACCTGAAGCGTTTATTTAGTTTACTAACTTCCTCTCCTCCTCCCTACTTCCCCACTCCCTTTTTCTGTAGAATTCGTAAAACAAGGTCGAGAGAAGTTGGAACAGACCATCAAGGCCTCCAGTTCCAGGCTGTGCTCCTAGTGAGTATCTGTTTCTTTCTGTTGATCGGGTGCTGTTCCTTTAAAACTCAGCTTGAGGATGCCCTCCTACCAGGAATAAGCAGTGAAATGAGCCGACTGGCACAGACAGGATGCAGAGGGAACCACGACTTGCACAAACTGGAATTTGTTACTCAATATGGCTTTGTTACACTACTCCGCTTCTAAGGAGAGCTTTTTGTCAAGCAGATGTAAGTAAGGTACTTAAGCAAGATATCTGAAAATGAGACTTAACTCTAGGGTCTTCAGGAGGTATTTTGAAATGTGGTGCTTTTATTTAATACCATTTCTTTTAAGAAATATGGGCAGTGTGGAGCTGCGAAATATTTTTTTGTTTAGCCTTTGCTAAGAGAGGTGGGGAGCATTACATCTGAAAATGTCTCATGCTTGGTTTGTGGGAGTTTGCTCCAAAATGTTAGGAATCAGAGTTTGCAGGGTATGTATGCAGTCAATCCTTCCTTATTACAAAATACCATTCTTTCAATGTAGTCTGCTAATAATTTCATAGGGAACAAGGAGGAGAAATGTACAACAGGAGTACCTATTAAAGGCTAATTGCAACTTGGGGGGGGTGGATTTTGGGTGGGGAAATAAAGAAAAGTTCAAAAAGACATTGAAAGATCTAATTACAGCTTTAATTGTAAAAGTGTGTAACGTATACAAATTGCCTCTACAATTCTAACTATTCTGTGATAAAAGCAGGAAAAAATAGATTAATTTGCTGACAAGGTTTTAATTAATCCCCACTTAAAATAGGACAGGAAATGGCTGAAATGCCATTCCAACTGTTATCACAAATAACAGCTCTGTACTGGCTTTGTTGGGATATGGTTTAATAAGAAGTTTTATTTCTTCACTATGGCAGCCAAATTAACCCCCCAGGGTTTAAATGAGATCTGTGACGTAATGGTGGAGTCTCAGTGTCTCAGTCTTGTTCCACTTTTCTCAGTTAATCATTGTGTTTTAACCCTCAGTGTTGAAAGAGTAGCTGTTTTAATGGACCATTCCAGAAGCCCAGAGCATAATAGCCAGGTAAGGGCTGAGATCTTTATTAAAAGTATTGGAGATGGGACAATTTTGAACAAAGAGAAGATGGGGCAAAGTTTCTTAGCTGCCTTAGATCTGCCAGGAGAAAAAACTACAATTTACTGTACATAGTTTCATCAATCACAGGCCAGTCTGTCCAAATGTGATTCCTTTGGATTTGTTGACTGGCTACTGATTATGAGAGCTGAGATCCAACACATCTGGAGCAGAGGTCCCCAACCTTTTGGGCACCAGGGACCGGTTCCATGGAGAGAGGGGTTTTTTGTGGACCGGAGGGGGTGTGGTTTTGCATGCTGCCTGCATCCTGTTGATGGGGCTTCACTTGCTTGCATGGACCGGTTTCGGGCATGCCGTGGACTGGTGCCGGTCCATGGACCGGAGACTGGGGACCCCTGATCTAGAGAACATCAGGTTAAGGAGACTGCTGGGTTACCCTGGTACAGGTTTCTCTGCAAATTTACCATTCCTAGCAATTAGATAGCTTTTGTTTTTTTCCCATAGATGTGGCATTAGCCAGTGTTCTGGTGGTCCTTGACTTATGACCACATTTGGGACCAGAATTTCCATTGCTTATCAAGGCAGTTGTTAAGTGATTTTATGACCTTTTTTGCCATGGTTGTTAAGCAAATCACTGCAGTTGTTAAGTGTATAATATGGTCATTAAGCAAATTCAGCTTCTCCCATTGACTTTGCTCCCGGAAGCCAGATTGGAAGGTAGCAATCCCATGGTCCTGGGATGCTGCAACCATTGTAAATGCATGCCAGGCACCCAAATTTTGCTCATGTGACCTTGGGGATGCTATGATGGTTGTAAGTGTGAGGATCGGTAGTAAGTCACTTTTTTCAGTGCTATGGTAAGTTCAATTGGTTGCTAAACAAATGGTTGTAGATTAAGGATTGTCTTAACTGAATTCTTATTCAACTTCATGATTTTTTTATTTTCTATCTATAGCCTTTATCACCAAGTGACAATATCAACCTTGGACCATCTGCTAATCCCAAGTAAGACCACGGAAAAGACTATTCATAGCACTATAGAATACAAAGAAATGGCTGCTTCTACATCTATATTTTGTCCCACTAAGGCTAGTCATTTCAAGCTCTAGTAAAAACCTTCTCTTTATAAGCTGCTAATAATTCATTGGTAGGACAGGCAAGGAGTAAGTGCAGGGACTGCAGTGTATCCTAATGATGGGGAAGGGTATGGGCCGAATGAAATTACAGCCTGGGGAAAGGTTAACTGTGTTAATATTTTACACAAAGGTTACCTGAAGCCCAGTAGTGGGCTTCATTATTATTTTTCTCCCTTAGAATTGTATTGTAATAGCTCATTGAAAATAAAACCTATACATCTCAGCCAATAAAACATACATATTTGTCTTCACAGATAACAAGAAGTCTCTGTGTCCTGATGTTCCTTGTTTGCTTTTGGGCAGGGGAACACCCATGTCGGGGTTACCTTTTGCCAAACTAGAGCAGCAGATTCTGGGAAAGTGAGAAACCATTGGAGGGGGGGGGTTAGTAAAAAGAGTTATTGTGCTTTGAGTCCTGCACCCCTAAATAAGCCCTCATGGAATGAATGACACTGGGACAGAAATTAAAGTAAAATACAATTCTAAACTTGTCACCCTTTGTACATCCATTTTATCATCCACTCGGCAAAAATGTATTAGGATTGATTTAGAGGTAGAGGAGAAAGTTCTAACCAATACAGAAGAAGGCCTTTGATGTATTTATTTAATCTCTCTCTTTTTTTTCCTAATAGTGCCAAGCCAACTGATTTTGACTTCCTAAAAATAATTGGCAAAGGAAGCTTTGGGAAAGTAAGTAACCTAGTTTGGGAAGTTTTCTTGTGGACTACTTGTTGATCCAAATAGCTTTTCATTCATGGCTTTTTACCTTTGGGAATTAATGTAGCATTTGCACATGTTATTTTCCCAGTCAGAATAGTCCAATCATAAGGCCCAGTGAAATGGATCCCTTAGGCCAGTGATGGCGAACCGAGTGCCCAACTGCAAACCAAACACCACTTATTTATTGTTGGATGCCGGGTGGTGTGGTCACCTCGTTGTTGCTCATGGGGAGGGATGCCTGTGGGGGTCAGGCAGGGTTGGGGAAGATCCAGGGGGTCTCTGGCGGGTGGGACGGTGGGCAGGAGGCTCGTCCTGCGGGGTTAGGAGAGGTGAGATAGGGGACAGGGCAGGGGTGACATTGCTGCAGAACAAGGCAAGGTGAGGCAGGGGCCGGGGCGGCTGCTGCCTGATACCATTGGCCCCCGCACACAGCAAGCACATGGGGGCCAACTGTGTCCATCAGCAGCCACAGCCTGCCGGACCCTCAGTTTCAGCGCGATGTGGCTGTTTGCCGCCGGCCGCGGCCATTTGTCGCCTCGCGTGTCACACCCAATGCTGCTGCCATGAGGCCGTGGAACAAGCCGGGCGGAGGTAAGAAACCGGTATACCGATTTCTTACCACTGCCCAGCTTGTTCTGCGGCCTCATGGCAGCGGCATTGGGCAGGGGGTGACAAACGGCTGGTTTCAGCATGACGCGACTGTTTGCCACCTCGCGTATTACGCCCAATGCTGCTGCAATGCGGCTCGGCCGAAAGCAGCCGTGGAACAAGTGGGGCAGGTTCCCCTCTCACCTGCCCATTCAGCTACAGCTTTGGTGGCTCTGTAGGCAGAGCTGCGAAGTTCTCTTCTCTGACAGAGCCACCAAAGCAGCAGGTGGAGTGCCGGAGGCTCAGAGAGGGAGGGTGCTGAAGTGGGCGGTCGGGCCATTGGCGAGAGCAATGTGTCTGAATGGAAAGCAGCCTCAGAACAAGTGAGGCAGGTAAGGAAAGAAAGATCTTTTAGTTTGGAAGTAGTATTTCCCTTCTTCTCCCAACATAAAACTTTCCATGCGTAAAGTTTTGAGTGCTTTAGAAATGACAAGTAGTCCCGACTACAACGGAGCCCAAAATTTCCATTGCTGAGCAAGGTAGTTGTTAAGTGAATTGTGCTGTTTTACTACCTTTTTTGCCATGGTTGTTAAGCAAATCACTACATTTGTCAAATGAATCGTGCAGTCTTTAAATGAATCTGGCTCCCTCCATTGACTTTGTCTGTCAGAAGCTTCTTAGGAAGGTTGAAAATGACAATCCCAGGGGCCTGGAACACTGCAACCATGATAAATACATGCCAGTTTCCAAGCACCCAAAGTTTAATCACATGACTGTGTGGATGCTGTAATGGTCATAAGTGTGCGAACTGGTCATACGTCACTTTCATCAGTGTCATTGTAACTTCAAATGGTCATTAAATGAATGGTTGTAAGTCAAGTATGTCATTATGGCCAGGGCACTGCTCAGCTCCCATTGTTCCAGCAATCTGCTACAGAAATGCCCTCTCCTTGCCCAGTTATTGGGCACTGCATCATGGTTAGTTTGGCTTGGACTACCTGATCTTTTTCTCCTTATGCTGGGATACCAAACTGTCAAAAGAGATCAATATTTTTGTCAGCCAGGAGTCTGGCTATTTGTTATGCACCGTATATATAGGGGTATATGTTGTGTGCTGGAGAAATTGTAAAATATGGAAGTGTGTGAAACATGTGGAATGATAGGCATGAGAAAGAAAAAGATCAAATCAAATCTTTGTTACAGTCATAGGCCAGCATAAGGAGGGTGGGACACAAACAATTAGTAATTAAAAAGGTCATTTGGCTAATTCACCTCATGAGGATAAAAGGAAGGAAAGCTCTGTATTTCAAATCAGCTCTTTTGATAACTCAGATAGGCATTTTTGGAATGGTGATGGTGGTGTTTTACCTAGGCATTTCAATTGTCTATTTCTCTGAGAGTATTATTGAGCTCCTAGAAGATCAATACTCCAGTGAAATGATTTTATTGTTGCTGCCAGCTCAGGTTCACTGAGATTATTATCAGGAGTCTGATAGCATCTTTTCTGACTAATGAAATGTATTAAGCGGTATAAGCTTTCATGAGTAGCAGTTCATTTCATCATATGAATCTCACAAAAGCTTATGCCTTTTAATAAAATTTGTTAGAAAAGGTGCTACCAGACTTCTGATTTTTCTTTTGGCCACAATAGACTAACTCAGCTCTCCTCCTACAATGTCTACCAGATTACTCTAGTTTTTCACTGTCTGCCCAGAAAGGAGCTTCAATTACCCTTGCAAGAGGCCTGGATGAAGAGCCAAGTCTTCACAGCTCTTTGAAACACCAATAAGTAAAGACCCTCCAGATCTTGGGGAGAACCTTGTTCCAGAGGGCAGGCAGTGCTACAGAGAAGATGCACCTCTGGGGTCTCAATAGATGGCATTGTTTAATCAAAGGAATCCAGATCATGTCTAAACTGCCAGACTGGGTTGCACAGGGAGATACTACGGGAAACTTGTGTTCCCTCAAGTAAACAAGCCATGTTACATGTACAGCTTTATAGGTAATAACTGGCATCTTGAAACATACAGGTAGTCCTCAACCTATGACCACAATTGAGCCCAAAATGTATGTTGTTAAATGAGAATTTTTTAAAGTGAGTTTTGCCCCATTTTAAGACTTTTTTTGCCACATTTGTTAAGTGAATCACTGCATTTGTTAAATTAGTAACAGGGTTGTTAAGTGAATCTGGTTTCCCCATTCACTTTTGTCAATGTAATGATTTAGAAGCTAACCAGCTTGTATACTATGAGATGAATGATGCAATGTTAGGAATGACTCAGCAGGAGTCTGTATCCCTTTAAGAGCTTGAGTGTAAAAGGGAAGGCCTTGCTTGAATCTTTCTGTCTCCTCCGTTTCCTGCGGTAATTGCTGTATATTGGAGTTTGCTGAATGACCATGTGTATGTATCTTGTTTCTAGTGTATATTTTTAGATAGTGTAATATAAACCACCATTTAATACAGACCACTGTTTACTGAATTTACTCCTGGGTTACCTCAGCGCAATAAGACTGTGCATGCTCTGACAACTTTGCTTGTCAGAAAATCACAAAAGGGGATCACATGAGTTTGGGACACTGCAACCATCATAAATATGAGTCAGTTGTCAAGCATCCAAATGTAAATCATGAGACCATGGGGATGCTGCAATGGTCGTAAGTGTGAAAAATGGTCATAAGGCACTTTTCTCAGTGCCGTTGTAACTTTGAACGGTCACTAAATGAACTGTTGTAAGTCAATGACTACCTGTTCTTGGAACCATAATGGCAATCACTGCTGATACTAATTCTGGACCAAATGAAGCTTCTATATGGTTGTCAAGGGCAGCCTCGTATAGAGTATGTTGCAGTAGTCAAGCTGCAAGGTAAACAGGGTGTGAGAGACTATACGAAATACCTCCTGATCCAGGAAACAGCATTGCTGGTACAGCTGGCATACCAGATGAAGTTATGCAAAGGCCTTGGGTTGATATAATTACAGTTCCATATTAAAAGTCCTATTTCCTAAATTCCATTAAGAAATTCCAGAATATTTATTTTACTTTTTAAAATGAGTATCTCAGTTTAGCTTGACATGTTGAAAGCAATAAGCACTTATAAATGGAATAGATTAGCCAGTCATAGGCTACTGCTATTTTTCTAGGTTATAATCCCAAATATTTTCAGTTAAGTATTGATTTTTGTCCCCAATTTTCTTCCCTCACAACAGGCGTCTCTTTTTGGTACGATTTAAAAAAACAAAAACTCTTTTCAGCATTTTATATTTCTTATATTTTTAATGTATACCACATCACTGTGGCATTTGATTCCAAAGAGAATCAAATGCCACAGATCCTGCTGACCACATCAGTCAACAGTTCATCCATAGTAGGTCAGATGGTTTTATTACTATTTTTCCTTGAAGGTTTTTCTAAAACAGTCTTGGCCAAATGTAATGTTTCATTTGTTGATAAAATGTTTCAAATGTATTTGAATACAAGGTTGCAAATAGGTTAAACTCAGTACAACAGGTGGTGGCTTAATGTGTAAAGTTTCATTTGCTCATGTTGTGCATGCGAACCCGTCCTTGCTGCCACCTGTCTGTTGAGTCTAAAAGGTTGACCGCTGTAGTGCAATACCTGTTCATACAAGATATATAGCTTTTTATGTGAGACTCATACTGGGAAGGAGATTCCATGACTCAGCTGGTTCTCTCTTCCAGTCCCTGAGAAATCACTGAATGGGACTGAATGGGGCACATGAGGTGTTTCTCCTTCCTGACCCTTTTAGTACTAATAAAAAATATTTATAAGTAGGGTTAAACTTATAGGTCCTTGGTACTCTCTGAGCTTGGTGGTTTTTGTGCAGATTTTTATTACTCAGACTAGGTAATATCAACACTAGTGAGCAGTGGGGTTTACTGTCAGTTTATATTCTAGTTTCTTACCCCTGTCAGTGTTGGTGGGAGTGATCTTAGAGGTTGTTTGGTTGGGCTGTTTACTGTTGGCTTCTTTGGCAATTTCTTGATTGGAGTATTACTGTCCGAAATGGTATAGGGTTTCCTGCCTGAGCAAGGGGTTGGACTGGATGACCTCCAAGGTCCTTTCCAACTTTATCATTATCATTATTATTATTATTATAGATTTTTTTGTTGCTAGCATTGTGCTTTTAAAACAGGCCAACTGGAAGTGGAAACTTCTTGGTCTCTCATTTCTACTACAGGTCCTTTTGTCCAAACGCAAGTCTGATGGAAGATTCTATGCTATAAAAGTTTTGCAGAAAAAGTCCATCCTTAAGAAAAAAGAGGTAAGTTTGAAAGATATTTTGTTTACACCAAATGCAGAATATTTTGGTACTTCTGCCTTCCTCTATATAGTATGATCTTTTTTAACCAAATGACAGATATTGATTATATTTTAGCATGTGCAACAATCTTGTTGGTAGACATAAAAAATGTATGCTTGCATGTGTATATTTCTATCAAGAATTTAGTAGTATATGAGAATAATTTTTAGGCTTTAGGAACTATTTTATGCTACTCTCTTCTGATCCAGTTAGGAACTTGGTCTATCCATGAGGTCTATCATGCATAAGAAAACCTCTGCATTTACTACTGGAATGATCCCTCATGTTCTTGTGCTACTATCCAATGACAGCACATTGCAAGCCCCCCCCCAATCTACAACCACGGGAAACCAGATTTGCTCTCAATTCCTTCAACTCTCCATATCAGAAAGAATGTACTTTCCTATATGCTTTTCTTATGTTCTGTTTCTAAGCCTCTGAAGTAAAGCTGACAACAATATGGAGGAAAAGTGAATTGGGCATATAGAATTTATCAATAGCTGGCAGATTGCATACAATACTCGGTGTGAGAGCCGTATCATTCATACACCTTTAATCGATTCCTCTAATACATTCAATTTATTAAAAAAAGCCATAGGAGTACTATATTAAAAAAAAATCTTCCTTTCTACAGTCTCTTTAAAAAAAAACCATTTAATGATGCTATTTGACATCAGAAAGTAGCAAGTAAAAACATTTAAGTGATCCCTCATTCAAATCTCCCCCACTTTCTGTAGTTCTTTTTGCTACATGTTATTTAAAAAACCTAACCTGCATATTTGTATTTTTGTCCTTCTTGGCTCTTGACAGCAAAACCACATAATGGCAGAACGCAATGTGCTCTTGAAGAATGTGAAACATCCTTTCCTTGTGGGACTCCACTATTCTTTCCAAACCAAGGAGAAACTCTACTTTGTACTGGATTATGTAAATGGAGGAGAGGCAAGTACCTGTCAGTGCTCTTTTTCACAAATTCTAGCATCATTGGCAGATTGCTTTTTCAGTCTAAATCACATTGACATTTTCTCCTTCACTCCTATGAGCGATTCAGTGCATGGGTGGATGATAACTGAATCAACCTTGGACAGAAGACTAAAACTAAAGCTAGCCCTTGACTCGCAACCTTAACTGAGCGTGGAATTATGCTCATATGTTGTGATGGCCATAAAGCAGGTCACCCACGTAACCAACTACATTTAGCATCCTTTTTTTGTAGCAGTCATAAAGTGAACATGGTGGCTGTAAAGCAAACACTGAAGTCATCAAACAAATGCTGTTGTCATTAAGTGACCTCATTGTTCACTACGCGGTGTTTTTGCCAAAACCTGGAAATAAATATCAGTTTTCATAAAAAATGTCACAAATCATGGTGCGGGACACTGAAAATGGCCATAAATGGGGACCCGTTGCCAAGCACCTAAAATGCAGTCATGTGACTGCAAGGGGTAATGGTGGCGGTCAGAAGTTCAGAACCAGGTTGTAAGTCTCTTTGGGAGAGTCTGTCAAAACATCAAAAGGTCACCAAGCGATGGGTCATAAGTTGAGAACTACCTTTATAAAATACTGGAGCAGTTTCCTATGAAATTATGTTAAAATCAGGCAGTGATCTGGTTACATAACTGGGGTTGCATAAATAATATTTATCATTATCATTATTATTTACAATATATGTGCACTATTTCCTATGCCAAAGCATCTTGAAGTAGTTTACAATGAAAAGAACAAACAGCCAAACTCATAATAAAGAATACATTAAAATGATAGCTATCATGATATAGTGGTTAATGTCCTGAACTAGGAGCATGGAAAGTAAGTTCTAGTCTTCACTTAGGGGAATATTGATGCTCCACAAGATATTAAAAGTTATTAATGAAAGTAAAATCTATTCATTAAAAAGTGGGCCAAATAATTCTTCCAACTTTCCAAGCGGGAATGCCTAAATGAAACTGCTAAAAATTGTTTGAACAGGGTGTATGATACTGTTCTACTCAGGTCTCTCGATTCTGTTAAATAAAAAGAGGACTTACGAAACATTGTGCTACTTGCCTAAGTTTTTATCTCTCTGTTTCTAGTTATTCTTCCACCTACAAAGGGAGCGCTGTTTCCGCGAACCTCGAGCTCGCTTCTATGCAGCAGAAATGACCAGTGCGGTGGGCTACCTTCACTCACTGAATATCATATACAGGTAAATTATATTGGCATCAGAGCAGGTAGTGCTCCCATTGATTGCTGCAAAACATATCAATATGTGAATTAACAGAATAGGTAGGTTTGGCTACCTGTGAGCACAATAGTTTCTAGTTTCTCTGAACTTTTGGCATTTATTTAGAAATATATTTGTCCTTGAAAAGCCCCTAAGACCCTCTAAAAAATCCAAGTGTTACTATATTGGATATCTAAGAGCATGTCATAGAGACCCAGTTTGGTGTAGTGGTTAAGGCATCAGACCAGAACCTGGGAATTCTAGTCCTGCTTAGGCATGAAACCAGCTTGGTGACCTTGGAGTGGTGACTGTCTCTCAGACTTAGGAAGAAGGAAATGACAAACCACTTTTGAAATCTTGGCAAAAACCTTGCTGGACTTGTCCAGGGCAATTGCCAGGAATAAAAACCTGACACAGAAAGAGGGAGACAGAGAGAAACAAAGAGCAAGCAGATAGCATATGTCAAAGTGTGCTCCAAGATGGACATCTGAGTGAACTGAAATCATTAATTGAAAATGATAATTTGGAACTTACCAATCATTTTAGTAGAGTCTTCCCCAACTTGGTGTCCCTCAGATGATCTGATCATGTTACATAGGTATTATAGGAAATGAAGTCTAGCATATTGGAAAAATACATTAAGGATATACAGTACTCACAAGTTTGAAAATTAGACAGGGCTGCCTTAAAGTTTCTTTGTCTCAGCACTGCCTTTGGGATGGCTAAATGGGAATCTATATGTTGCTGCAAGAGATCTGGATCTGTCTTCTGTCTGCCCCTGCTGTATCATATAAACTGCAATTCCTTTCTCTCTCTCTCTTTTAAAAAGGGACTTGAAACCTGAAAATATTCTTTTGGATTGTCAGGTATGTTATTAGTGCTCTCATGTGGAGAAAATTACAATTGTCACTGTTAAGAGGGACCAGGTTTAATAATTTCTAACAACTACTTCCTGTAGTTTCCAGTAGTTTATGATGAAAAATTTCATGCCTTGTCAAGTGTGAGAGATATATAATTAAGAGCCTGCCACTTGTGAGAAATGACTTGTGAAATGCTGGCCCAGGCTTTCCCCAGTCACTGCTTATGAGTTGCAGTGCAAGTTGCTAGTTTTTAGTAACTAACATTTTGCTTGTAGAATTCTTCTGCTCAGGACCCACGTTTGCCTGGTTTATGTTTGTTTATTTGTTTATTTCTCCCTAATCCTTTAGGGTCACATTGTTCTGACGGATTTTGGACTTTGCAAAGAAGGAATGGAGCCAGAAGAAACAACATCTACTTTTTGTGGGACACCAGAAGTATGACACAGCATTTCTTATTTTTTTTATTGTCAAGGAAACTGTCCTACTTTTAAAAATTATGGAGGATCCCAAAAGAGCTTGTGTCTATGGGCTATATTTATTCTATCAACAATTAAAATTGATGCATGTAGAATATTTATTTATTGAATCATGTAAATTAATAGTATTTAAGTCATTAGATATTAACACTGATAACATTTTTTCATGAAAAACTTGTATCTTTAACAAATAAAAAATAACAATGAGAAGAGAAACATTGTTTTAAAATTTTGCAAATATCTTCAAATTTTTATTTCACAGATCTCTGAGGGGGTCTTGGGGAGTTCCCCAGGGGTCCTCAGAGCAGACTTTAAGAAAAATTCATATAAATGAATCATCACCCCTTAAATATATACATTTTCTTACTACATCCAATAAAGAAAATAAATTTGGCCTTTGGGAAGTAATTGCAATCCTTTGTCAAATGTTTGTGTATATAATGATATATGATGATGATGATGATGATGATGATGATGATGATGATGATGATGATGATTATTATTATTATTATTATTATTATTATTATTATTATTATTATTATTATTAAAATTTCTATGTATTTAACAGTACTTGGCTCCAGAAGTACTTAAAAAGCAGCCTTATGACCGAACTGTTGACTGGTGGTGCCTTGGAGCTGTGCTTTATGAAATGCTATTTGGCTTGGTAAGTTTTGCTTTTGAAGTTGAGGCTAAAATGGCCTGGGAATGGCTTTTCGTCCTAATGTATAAACAAGCTGATTTCTTTGGACAAAGGGACAAGAAGCATTATCAGGTTTCGAAGCCAATATCAAAGCCTAGCAGTCTGTTTAATTAGAATGGTAAATATTGGGAAATATGTATGATGCTTAATGCTCTAGCACAGGGGTAGTCAACCTTGGGTCTTTTATGACTCGTGGACTTCAACTCCCAGAATTCCTGAGCCAGCTGTGCTGGCTCAGGAATTCTGGGAGTTGAAGTCCACGAGTCATAAAAGAGCCAAGGTTGACTACCCCTGCAGCCTAGCACATTATTTTTCAACCTTGGAAGTTTAAGATGTGTGGACTTCAACTTCCAGAATTCTCTAGCCACTCTAGTTCCCAAGGTTGAGAAAGTGTTAGAATGTTAATAGAACCCTATCTCGGGCTGCTTATCCTTGTGTGCTAGTATAATTAGCCGAGTTTACCATATTCCAGCATAGATGGAACTTGGATAACAGTGTCCATCAGTGTTAGCCTGATGGAATCTGAGAGCTACCAGAGGGATGGGGATTTGGGGTTGACTGGGGATTTCCCCCACAATTTGGAAGCATTGTGCTTTTGCTTCATAAATGTCTTAATTAATAAGTGTCTTAATTAATTTGATCAATTAATTAAAGTGTGCCTGAGTTTTCCCATGTGTTAAGTCTGTCAGCAAATCAGCCATGCTGATGATTGTGCTTAGAGGCAGGATTGGATCTATTTATATGAATACAACTGAACTAATTGTGGAGCACACACATTTAATCTTACTTCAGCTATTCTTTAGGGCTATCAAACCTAAACAGTGAACATATAGCTTATGTAGCTATAGCTCCTGTATAAGTTTGCTGCCATCTAGTGGTTGCCCTGCATTTTTCAGCCCAAATATGGTAGTCCAACTTTTGAATTGTTTATTCAGTAATTTATTTTAAACAAACCATATTCCTTCCATTAAATTCATTAAAAAATCAGTATGAATTGTATTTTATCTAAACATGATACATATTTACACTGTAATTTATACTATTGATCTTTTCCTATTTTTTACTGTCAGCCTCCATTTTACAGCCGGGATATGTCACAGATGTATGATAATATCCTGCACAAACCACTTCATATTCAAGGAACCAAGACCATAGCAGCTTGTGATATCCTACAAGGACTTCTTCATAAAGATCAGAAGAAGAGGCTTGGAGCCAAGACCGATTTTGTATGTGATAATTGCTCAATCTTGGAACCCAGAGCATCATGTCCTGCTAAAAACTTGATCCAACTTGACAGTATTTTAAACCTGTAGAAGTGTGTGTGAGATTTCACAACTATTTACATTATTACTGTTATTTTCTCTGCCCCATCACTGCTACTCCTTTTCAAGGCATCCTCATTATCTTCACTTTCATCCAGCACAATTTGTTGTTCCTTTTATAAAATATCATTTCTGCATTTTGGAATGCTATGAATAGTATTTGCTGCTTAATAAATATGTAGCAGTAGCAGCTGTAATAATTAAACAATTTGGGATTTAATCAGTACAGGGAATAAATTAGAATGGGCTATGTATTCAGTAGGTTAATGGTAACTTTCCCATTTTGCTGTATCAATTTAATGCACTTCTGCATCTACATCTCAGTGTTTTGATTACTTTTCAGTATAATTCTGTATATCAAGGCGCTTCTTAAATTATTGTTAATTGTTTGAGAGTTTTATAAGCATGCATGTGCAAACAATTAAATGTATGCTCAGAAAGTTGTGCCACTTTTAAAGTAAAGAATTTAGGGTTATGTTAGTTAGAAGGTAAAACTTATGAAATCCCTAAAGAATTCTGAGTCATCTGAGGTGACTGGTTCCACGTGCTTGTATGTTAGTTGTGCTATAGACAGAAGCTAGGGTGTCCTGATTGCCTCAATGGCCCTTTGTGAGCTCCTGGACCTCAGGGCTGGTGAGAGAATCTTCAAGAAATACGTTTCTGGGTGATTTCAACCTCCGTTACCTAAAAAGAGCATGTAAATCCCTAATCTCCATTTGTGAATCCATCAAAATCTGATGCACATAGATATATACTTGATCTGATCTTTATTTTGTCATGATCAGATCACTTTCTACTCAGACTGAGAATTTTAGCTTTCCTGGACCCCTGCAAAAGCAAGGAACTTCCTAGGAGCCTGATAGAATCTGAGAGTTACCAGAGGGATGGGGATTTGGGATTGACTGGGGATTTCCCCCACAATTTGGAAGCATTGTGCTTTTGCTTCATAAATCTTTGCAATACAGAAACAGAATACTTGGTGAGAGGGCACTTCTGTGGTTTCTCTAGTGACCTGTTTGTTTTTTTGATAACCTATGGGAGATAAAAGTAATTGGAAAAAAATACTACAAATGATATATAATTGAACGTAAACACAACTGGGCACTGATATGAGCTGAGGTTTGAACTTAAGAGCAATAAGAGCAGCAATGTGCCCACATTGGGGCAGCCACGTGTTCAACCATTTTGCAGGTTCAATAAGAGCAAAGGAACACTGGCAGCTTGCCCTTATTGTTACTGAGTGGGTTTGAGCCTGAGCTCATACCAGGGTTTAATTGTGTACACTCTGAGCACAATTAGCCTCTGTATAACAATTTACAATTGTTTACAATTGTTTATCTTTACAATTAGCAACGGTATTTTAGGAAACCGTTTAGAGTATGTAAATTTAGATCAATGATTCACTGCGACTAGGTATAGATAAACATGTGCACAATACAGTTTTGGAAATCCTTCTGGCAAATAGCTGCTCAGCTTTATTTTACTTTTTGCAGCTTGAAATAAAGAACCATATGTTCTTCGCTCCAATAAACTGGGATGATTTGTATAGTAAGAAGATCACTCCTCCCTTTGATCCTAATGTGGTAAGTGGTTTATTATGCTGTAGACAATCTTTGTGAAATTGTGAAGAAATATTAGAAAAAGCTAACCATTCTGGGTGCTTTTCAAGGTTTATGGATCTACATTTTATAATTTGTTGTGGACTTTCCTGACATGTGAAATATTGAGCCAATTCACATGGTTTGCATTTTGTCTTGGGATACTGCAATTTGCCTGGAAACAAAATTGGAAATTGTTGCACGGTAAAGGATGGCTTGAAGAAATCACAATTTACTCTTTTTGCCTATTAGAACTAATTAAAAATCTAATTATACATAGTGTTAAATGTATGTTTCAGAAAAAATGTACTTAATAGTAGAATAAAACAAATAGTAATCTTTTAATTCCTGTAAGCTGCACTCCTGTGAGTTGGGCAGTCATATAAATTTTCTTAATAAGTAAATAGAACAAATAAATAGCTTCCTTTCCTTTATCCCTTTATCCTCCAACAGTGAATGGAAAATCATTGGGGACAAATAACCCAGGGACTTTCTCTCACTTTATCTCAGAAACATAATATGTAATGATTGACTTCAAAGTGTTTTATGTAAAAAACAAAAAACAAAACCTAATATAATCTAACATAAACTCAACTCGCTATAAGGGAGAACAGCATTTCAAAGTTGAATGGACTGGTAGGATTCAGCATAATCCCAAAACGTGCTGGGTTTCTCTCATTCTATAACCTCTGGCTTTAAGAATGACTGTTTACTTTACTGTTGTTATTGCTTGAAACTTAAACAAATAATTGTTTTTTTTTAAAGGCTGGGCCAGCTGATCTACGACATTTTGATCCAGAATTCACTCAGGAAACTGTTCCCAATTCCATCATCCAAACTCCTGATTTAGCTACCAGCAGTTCCAGTGCAACAAATGCTTTCCTAGGTTTTTCTTATGCACCAAATGATGAAGATTAAAGCATCTCATGTAAACAAGACTTGAGAAATCTAGATTTAACATTATTTAAATAAGAGGAAGACATCACATACTAATCTAATCTTCTAACTGGAAAAGAACCAAACTGCAACTTTGAAATACAGAGACTTATAATGTGAATGTTCCTCTTCCTGAGCATTGCCAATCACGGTAGTTAAAATAATTTTATTTGACACAGCCTTTTACCAAATGGATGAGGTCCTAAGAAAATGCAAGATGTTTAAGAGAGATTTAGTACATTCTAAACAACTAATTATTTTGTATTCACTTATTTTAAGTTTGGGGCACTACCAATTCAAACTAGTTGAATCCATTTTCTTATTCTAGATTTTATGGCTCATGAATTTTTGATTGCAATTTTCTTTTCATTGTGTATGTTCTTGAAGAAATCTTTCGAGTAAGTCAGAAAAGCTGTAACTACCTCTCCTTGACCCCAGTCCTCATAGCTAGTCCTTCTATGAAATTGGCATGGCATTCTATTCATTCTTCTCAAATCAGTTGACACCTCCAGGCTTCATGTCAGGTTTTAGGTATTTCTTTTTAGTTCTGAATGCACTGCAACAAAATGTAATTGGTGAAAACAGCAAGCCATCCCATCATACAATCTACTGAATTCCAAATCGTCTTGCTTTAGCCTGGAAATACTCCAGTGATCTCTGTTTATATATATATATATATTTAATAATCTTGCTTATTTGTTCCTGTTTATTTGAAAGTTAAACTCTGATAATAACTACCTCTTAACAGCACAGATCCAAAAGAAGCAAATTATTTTTAAGAACCTATAAAGAAAAACTGTCAGAATAAATCTGTTAAGCCCAAAATTGTATTAATGAATAGGTAAAAATAAAGTATCCATGTAGAATTTTATGGACACACTATATATATATATATTTGGCAAAAATATGTACATTGTTTCAAACGTAGGCAAAGTTGACCAGATGATTTTTATGAATAAAAAAGGGAATGATACAATTTCCATCCAATGCTGTTATGCCAATATAGTATGTAGTCTCATTTCTTTAGATTTAGAACAAATGATCTATGTCACATTGTTTTCAGCCACTCTGTACCACATTAAATAATTTCAAGTTATGCATTCCTCTTTCATCTTTTAGAAAGTGAGTAGCAATTCATACAAAACATAACTACTTGCATAGCTAAAATCTTTAAGACAATAACAAGCTCATTCTAAAACCAATTTCTTACTATCAGCTGAAGGCAAAAACACACACTTCTGATAAACTCCATAAGTAGATCCACACACATACTACTCTCACTTCTTTATGCTGATAAAATTTTAAGACATAATAAAAAGTATATATTTCACATATAAAGATAACTTTTGTCTAATTTGTTTGTAGAATAAACAATGAAACAACCACTTGTTCAGTGACCATTCAAACTTGTGACATCACTGAGCAAGTAGTAATGACCTGACCTTGTGGTTATGGGCGTAGTTGCATAATCACGATCTGCAACCTTCCCTTAGAGTTTCCCACAAGCAAAGACAAGGGAGAAACCTTCAGGAAATCATAGTCTTGAAGTCCTTGCTTAATGATTTGTGTTGCCCTCATTTAATGATGGCAGCTGGAACTGACATCACTAAGTGGTGCAGTCATGTGATTTTTAATATATGACCATGTTGCTTAATGTTGGAGTTTCCAGTTCTCGTTAGTGTCATTATACAAGGATTACTTGTATGCCCATTTTAAAATATATCTGTGGGAACCAATATGAAATTTTCAACAGAAACTTTTCTGCCCTGACATCTGTGTCTTATCATAGTGGGATGTTATAGTTTAATCAGCCTTCATCAATCCATCAGTTACGTCAGGATTTGAACTTGTAGAATTCACAGTATGGTTAATTCTCCTATAAGGTGCTAAATTAGGGAAGGCTGACAATATTTTAGTCTATAAATATTGGCTAGAATTCAAGTGAAGACTCTTGAGAGGTCCTTGGACTGCAAGGAAATCAAATCAGTCAATCCTAAAGGAAAGCAACTCTGACTGTTCTTTGGAAGAACAAATACTGAAGCTGAAGCTCACATACTTTGGCCACTAAATGAGAAGTGAGGACTCATTGGAAAAGGTCTATTGTGTCACAAAGGTCATGTCCTGCTTCCCTGGGGCTGTGGCTATGTCCTGTGTTAGATTTTTTTGGGGTGAGGGGTTATTGGTTCTAGGGATCTTTGTCTTTCTAATGCCATCAGCTCCAAGCTTCCTGGCTCCAGTCTTTCTGAAAGGATTATCAAATCTACATTTCTAAAAGCTGGCCTGCTTGGTTTCTGCTTGGGGGAGGGAGACTTGGGGTTGTCTTTGCCTAAGATTTTTCATTATTCCTTTGGGGAAATATAATATTCTGTCTTTTTAATATCCCCTCAAAATATTTCCTTCTCTAGGAGGGTGGGTGGGTGCTGACTTCCAACAGAATATAAATAAAGTGTTTTTGATAGGATACAGGAATCAGGCCACTACTGTACAGTACTTTACAGTTCTTGCCTCTTGTTATGGAACATTTTTCTTAGAAAGCGTAAACAGCTATAGATTTTTCAAGTAAATAAGCTAGAAGGATTCATAGAAATTCTAAATTCAAATTAATATTCTTCATTGTTCTTTGTTCGTGCTAAAGGCGGGGACGAAGAAAGCATTTCCCCGCTCCTCTCGCGATGGCTCCCCTTTTTTCCAACAGTGGAGGATTCCACCTGAAACAGTTCCAAGTCTGCGAGTCTCTAACTCCCGGTTCAGATGTCACCAATCCTCTCACTTTTTGTCCCCCCTCCGGAGTTTTACAGTTAAGCCGCGTTCCGCGCACGCGCAGAAAGAGAATCGCGTTGCTAGGGTGGAGCGGCCCTTAGTTACCGGGTGTTGCTACTGCTGCTGCCACCAAGGTTTCGTAATCGAGGAACCGCGAAAAAAATGGTGGCGACTCCGCAGGTAAATACATTTCCTTGGGAAGGGAAGGGTGAGTTAGTCATATGTTGCAGACTCCCTACAAGCGCCCACGTGCCGCCCTTGCCTCTGTGGTCCATTTACATGGAGGAAAACAGGGCCGGCCTTGTGATGTGTACAGCCCGTTCGAGCGGAGGGCTCAAACGTCCCTTTCTTTGGGCTTGGCGCTGTTGCTGGAAGATGATTTTTGCAATGCTCGCGCTACCTCAAAGAGGAAGTTCCCCCATTTTTTTTGTGTAAGGTTTACTCCTTTATTCCTCCCGGTCCCCCCCCACCGTTGCTGAAATATTAAAAGTGTGGCTGAGGAACTGTCTGTCGGCTCTTAACTGTTGCTGCTGGAACCGGACCAGCATCGCCAAGGATGCTGGGAAGGGTAGTTTAGCAACTTTTGGAAAACAAGAGATTCCCCACTCCTGAATTAAACGGATGCACAGAGCCTCCTCTTCCTGCCGAAAGAAGGAAATCTTTTTTCATCAGCCCCTTGATGGAGAATATGGGGCAACACTTCCTTAGCAAGGAGCCTCGTTTCTAACGCCAGTGTGATGAACAAAACCTCAGCGAGTCCAGGTGTCTTTGGGCAATTCTTTTCTGTCGAAGGTAGGCATGTTGAATGTCTCTCTAATCCCGTTAGCAACATAGGAACACAACCACAGAGAACATGATAATTTCCCCCTCTGTGTGGACATCTAATAAATAATTTTAATATAGAACAGTAGTTTTTACTTTGGATTGCTGAAGATGGTTTTTACCATGGTTTGTTGCAGATCATAAACTATAATGGGTAGATTTTTACACCATGCATTACCTGTAGGATTACCAGATTTCTGAACAGGTCAAATTGCTCACAGACAATTAGAAAGGGGCATAGGAGAACACACTATTTAACTTTCTTGGCATGGGGGACAAAAAAAAAAAAGTCAGTGGCCTACATGAATATGAAATTATTTTTTTCTAGCATCAGAAAGGTTTTTGAATGTCAAGAATGCTCTAGAGTCCGTTAGGAGAAAGAAAAGGGTTGGTATGTAACTGATTAAAGTTGGGTCAATTTTAGTCAGAGCTTATTGAGTTGCAATGACTATTTTTTAGGGAAGGTTGTGCTGCAGAGAAAAGCTGCTCAGGAAGAGATAGTTTGTAGATACTAAAAAAAGCCAGACAATGTTTACTTTTAATGCTATGCTGGCCAGATGGAGCACATTAGGACAAGTCATCCTTTTTAGGACATTTGGTAACCCTAATTATGTATGAGCCACCCTTTAATTCTGTTCCTCAAGAACAGGCATAGATTGATCAATATAATTCCTTACATTTTTCTAGCTGCAAATTGCACAAATTGCACAAATTGCACAAATTTCTAGCTACATTGCACAAATTGTGGAATTGTATGGCAATGTCATTCATGTTTTTTCATCAAGAATTGTAATCCAGAGAAGATGCAGAGAAATTACATTAAAGAATCTACTATTTTCTTTCCTGCAGCTATAATTCTCAGAATCTATTCAAGTTTTTGAAGTTGTTTGGAGATATGGCCTCTATGTTCTAATAATATATTTTTGTCATTGAGATAATTTCATAACGGCTGTCTATGACTAAATCAGTATTTGTTCATTACTTGGTGGAATGTCTGGAAAAATGATATTTAAATAAAGTTTTTTCATTTGCTTAAAAGGAAGTTGCTTTTTGCTTTAAACAGAGGAATTTTTAATTCTTCATCTCTTGTAAATTATATAGCAATAGGAGTTTTTGCACCTTTCTTTCTGTCCTCCCTCCCCCAAAAGGAAAATTTCAAAGGGCAATAAGGATGTATTTCAAACTGAACCCCTAACATTAGAATTTTGGATATCCTAATTCTGAACGTGCCACTTTCAAATCATATGCATACTCGGTTCCCTTAACAGCAGGACTTTGAGGATATGTTATGTAAATATAGTGTTTTAGGGAGGAAATATAATTGAAAATATTATGAATGTTAACTACTATTTGTTATAAATTTTAGATCAATTTTACTCTCATAATTTCATTTGTTTGTTGAATATATATGACTCCCTGTCTCAAGTAAGTGATTCTGGGCGCCTAATAATATTGTTTTTAGAATTGCTATAAGCAAGATAACAAATTTAATCTTGTTTTTTAAAAAATACTATACTGCATATTAAGCTATAGACAATATACAATAATTGATATTTATAACATTTACTCTTTGTTTATGTAATTGTACTTTTTCATCTTTAAGATAATTATGGAGGGAGAGCTTCGAAATATTATTATCTTCAATGCTTCCAAAAAGGAAATTTTTACTATGAACAGTGGTTACAGAATTTTACAAAAAAAACTTCGTGGTAACTGGAAAATACAGAGGTATGTGGAATTCATAGTATTTTATGTGTTTTTTGAAATCTATATTTTTTTCTGATATATATCTGATAAACCAATATACATGCCATAAAATTTTCCTTAAAACAGATTGCATTTCTTTTTTTATTTTTTAAATGGTGGAGTAAGATTTCTTGTTTACTCATTCCTAGCTTAAAAGATGAAATCACTTCAGAGAAACTTTCAGGAGTAAAACTGTGGATTACTTCCGGACCCAGAGAAAAGTTTACAGCTGCTGAAGTATGTGCTAGCTTTAAATATGTTATCTGTTTATTATCCATGGGTTAATTATATCTTAAATATTGAGAAGAACTCAAATATTAATCGTAAGATTTATATTTTGTTAGATAAACAGAATGATAAAGAAGAAAGGGCTATGTGCATATTTTGCTATGCGCCAAGAAACATTTTTTTATTAGCTTATAAATTCCTATTTGACTTTTTAAAATATAATAAAATTGTAGGATTAATCTGATCATTTTTTTATTAAAAACAGATATATGTTTTAAATGGGAAATGGGACTTTGGAAATATTAAAAATATAAATATTACAACTCATGTAGACTGTCTTAATATTCAAGTGGCAACTTGAATAAGAAAAAAGTATGAAATCAATTTTCTATCAATAAGACTAGTTTTTTCTGCCTTTTTTTCCTTCTCAGTTTGAAGTTCTGAAAAAATATCTAGAAAGTGGTGGGAATATCTTGGTGATGCTGGGAGAAGGTGGTGAATCTCGTTACGATACTAACATCAATTTCTTATTAGAAGAGTTCGGAATCATGGTCAATAATGGTAATAAATGACATGAAAAAAAGGATTGCTACTTTTACAGTTTTCAAAATGTATCCAAATTCTTAGTTCAAAATAGAAAACAAATTACAACTCAATATCTATTTCAACATCTTTTATATTTTCACATCCAGACTAATAATGTTAGTCTAAAAAAGAAAGACAATTTTGGTTGTAGATTTCAGAAGCCTTTTTATTAATGTCTGTTGATTTTGGAAATAATCCTGTACAAGAACATAACTATCTGTATGTGATTTTTATGTTTTGATTTTGTTTTCCCCATACCCCCTTTTCATTGCATTGTTTTTATATTATTTCAATTTGTTGTCTGTTTTCTTTTATGTTGTGGTAAACCATTTAGAGATGGCACTGTATGATATACTGTGATGATGCTTCTTAATTGTACATATTTAGTTTTGTATATTATAATTTAATTTTGGGGTATTTTTAACGATTTCTATAAGCTGCCTAGAATCTGATTGACTTCAGGTAGTTAGATAAGTTTTAGAAATGAATGAATGAATCAAACAAACAAACAAACAAACATAAATATAGGGAGCAGGAAATAAATGTATTAAATAAAGGAATAAATAAGTTGACATCTGAATAAATATTAAGTTGATATCTGAAAATGTCATATTTGTTATGGTTGCACTCCTACACTGTAATTGGACAGAGAGTAAGTATGATTTTTAGTTAAACATACTCTGCCATACTGCCTTTATTTGCTACAACTATTCTATTTGTGCTGTAACTTTCCTGCTACCTATTCCATGCTCCATACATATATGCTCCAGTGTGAGATAACAGAAGGCCTTGGTTTATAGTGAATAGCATGCCAAGCTGCAGCATGTTTGTTACAGTAGCTGCCCAGAGCATGAAAGCAACAAAAGACAGCTATTAAATGGGCCACTAAAGAGAGTGCCTGTGCCACTACACTTCTCTCATTTATTTTGACTGCATATTTTTACTTTGCTAGAATTGTATATCCATCCTTGAACATATTCATGATTTGAAATAGAATTAATTATGGTCATGAAATGGAATCTCTATCTTGAAGCATTGCACTTCATTTTTTTTTCTTTTAAGATTCTGTGGTGAGAAATGTGTATTATAAATATTTCCATCCTAAAGAAGCCTTGGTGTCTAATGGAGTTTTAAATCGGTAAGTCCTTTGTGGATAATAGGTCATTGCAGGCAAATTTTATTTAAATTACTGTATTATAAAATATTAATCTCAGTTGATTTTGTATTTCCCCCCAATAAGGGAAATCAGCAGAGCTGCAGGAAAAACAGTGACTGGGATAATAGATGAAGATACTGGTGGAAATGATTCACAGTAAGTATCTTGTATGCTACATTGCACATGCTATTTTTTTTAAGTGAGAGAACAGTTTGTTATAGGGAAGTATTGCTATAGTATATTGTATCTGGAAATGCACAATGCTGCAACATTTTAAAATTGGCTATGACATTCTTTGCATCCTTTTTCCAGGGCTCTCACGTTTGTATATCCGTTTGGTGCTACATTAAATGTGATGAAACCTGCAGTGGCTGTTCTGTCTACAGGCTCTGTCTGTTTTCCTCTTAATAGACCCATATTGGCTTTTTATCCTTACAAGG
Source organism: Protobothrops mucrosquamatus (assembly GCF_001527695.2). Taxonomy (NCBI): domain Eukaryota; kingdom Metazoa; phylum Chordata; class Lepidosauria; order Squamata; family Viperidae; genus Protobothrops; species Protobothrops mucrosquamatus. Next base: position 90,834 of record NW_015387155.1, read on the forward strand.
TGTGTTACGGAGTTACAACTTCTGTCCAACTTTAGTTCTTTATTATAAATTATATTTCCTCTCTATTTTGCCATTTCAAAATAGTATGACAATCCTATTCCCTTCCCCATCTGGTTTAGCAATTGTTAGAAATAGATATTGCTATTATTAAAACACTTTAATGTAAAGTTGTCGTGGAATCTCCTGCTAAACTGAAGGGAGGTGTTAAGAAGGAGCCGAGTTTAGAGTCTTTGCACTGCAGAAAGTGGCACAGGCCTGACCAGCTCCAGAATCCTTGAAGCCTTATCTTAACTGTTCCCTAGGGAATGCAGTCAGTCAGGTGAGATTCTTGTAGCATAGAGCATTAGCAATAATATTTTTGTTTGAAACTATTCAGAAGTGGTTCTGATAGCTTTTGCCTGATAAAAATACAGTATAGTGATTATCATTATTATTAAAATCTAGATCTAATCTCGAGGCCTAGATGTCAGCTATTTGCAGTCAACCAGGTCAGAATACAGACACAGGAGTGTGTGTGTATGAGAGAGAGAGAAAGAAAGAGGGAGAGAGATGTAGTATTACACATTTGTGTGTGTGTGTGTAACTGAAGTGAGTGTTGCAGGATTATTTTTAAAAAAATCTAATATGCCTATTTTATGGTGTTATCTATTGTCTGTTTCTCAGATCAGTTAAAACGAACAAGAAAATATGGAATCTTTGTTCATACTTTTGAATTTTTTATTGGCTCAAGAAAAGTAAACTTAAAAGTGGTGCTTTAAATCTTGATTAATCTTTGCTAACAAAGTGATGTTAATGTTAATAATATCACAATAACCAGCAATTGTTCAGATCTCTATGTTGATTAGTAGTTCTCTTTATTATATCATCTACATGTTATAAAAAATATACCTGACTTTTAAAATTGAATTAACTTAATCTAGATAGCATGTTTTTGATGTTCCCTTAGATAAATATGGTTCATACATGTGCTGTCCTACATTTATTATTTGATAGACTCAAGGTGGCAAATTAGCAGTATTGGGATCATGTCATATGTTCAGTGATCAGTATTTGGAAAAAGAAGAAAATACCAAAATCATGGTGAGTCATTGTTTAATCTTATAATGTTATGTCTTTTCAAATGAAAGATTGGTAATTTTTTTCTGGAAGCTCAATGTAACACAGTGGACCTACTTAAACCAATGCAAGTAGAAAGGTTTGCTGCTTTATCCTTTTCTTCAGACCTTTATTTATTATGTGTTTATGCACGCATGCATGAATTTATGGGACTTATATGCTGCTTCAATCAAATATATTCTTGTTCTTTTTTGATATACTGATGCTAAGCCAGCCAATTTTTGTATTACATTTTTTCTCTGAAAACCATTTTTCTTTGCTCCTTGACCATTACAGTTACTTTAATTGGGGAGAATGCATTTTATGCAGATACAATATTTTTCAGGCAATTCAAGTAATTTTAAACACTTAATACTTGATTCCTAGGCTAATTCACTAATATATTAAAAACGTTTTAAAGCCCATTAATGGTACTTTCACAGAGATAAAGGAGTTGACTTGTGGGGCCAGGTTTTTAATAATAGTTGTTTGCTTAAATACCTTACAAATGTAACAAATTTATGTGGTTTCTTAGGAAGTACTTTTCCAGTGGCTTACAACAAACGACATTCACTTAAATCAGATAGATGCAGAAGATCCAGAAGTAAGTGTATATGTGTATGTGTTGATGTACATAAGCTTTATTGCACAAACCATACGTTGTTATAAAAATATTACAAATTCATAAGGCATCATGTAATGGAAATGATAGATCACTTTTGTCATAAACATAAGTTTGAAGGACAAACTATAATTCTTTATTTTCAGATAAATATTTGGAATTTAATATTACAGTTAAAACATTAGTGCAACATATCGTACTTACATGTGATTTTCTTTTTAGTGTAATTCTAAGCCTTAAAGAAATCAAGGCTATAAATGTAATGAATACATTTCAGGTAAAAATATAATTCCTAAATAAAAGGAAGATTTCAAAGGCTAATTAAAACATAATAAGTATAAATGATCAGCTAGACAAATAACTACGTTTATCTCTAACCATAATTCTTTAAAATAAGTGATCAGCAGAATCAACAAGGAGGTTGCAAGAACTGCCTAAAGACAGATTGAGGGATATTGTGCAGACAGTAGAACAATATACTTAGCAACATTCTGTGAGATGGAGTCAGGCTGAACTGATCATAACAGCTGGAAGAATGGATGGAAATAGCAACTCCTGCCGAGCTTTATCTTAGTAGAAGTAATGCAGAACAACATGATTCATCATGTGAATTGTTCCTCCACTGCAGGAGTACAACTTTTCCTCAAGCTGAACATGTCAATATCTCCCTTCAGTAACACTGTTGGGAGGACATTAACTTCGATCAAAGAAAAACTCTTCTGAATGTGGGTCTGTTACTTGGTTGAAGTACTTTACTGGGCAGAATAGATGAGTAAATCTGCTCAGAAACACAAACAAAGATAATAGGTAATTATTTAAATCGAGACCAGGCTACTTAAGAGTGGATAGTACTTATTCAGAGCCCTTGAAAACCCAAAGCATTTTAGTTTCTCACAGAATACTTGGTTCCAAGAGGAATTAAAGTTCTCAACTAGAATTAGAGCAGCCAGACCAGTGGGAAAGAAGACTAACTTAAGCCAGTCAGAAAATGTCCAAGTCAATGCTTTAATAATATAATAATATTGAACTTTACTGTGCAGTACCATATTAGGAATGCAATGGGAGGCTTGGAAGATGGTCCTTGGAAATTGGGACTGTGCCCATTTTGAGGAAAATGACGTGAATGAGCTCATCTGAGCTCCAAAGAGAAATTCAATATGGGCCTTGTCCATAAAAAACTTTGAGCACTGCAGATGCAAATTGAATTCCTTTGAAGAAATGAAAAAAAATGGAGATTTGACACTGATTTTTGTGCTTTTAGGATAACATAATTGGCATGGGGTTTAGAGTTCCTTCAGTATTTGAATGACTTAACATTAAGTCATCTATTGGATGATTGTTTAATTACAAAAAACATACAACTATTTTAGAATAGATGATTTCAGGCATTTGTCTTAGAAAACTCAACAACATATTGTTCATAGAGGCAATTTCTCTTCTGGTATAATTCTAAATCTTTAAAAAATAGTGGCATTAATCTAACATTGTTAATGTTTTAACAAAAAGCCTTTTAAAATAATTATTGGGGCCATGATATATCTAAAAATTTAAACAATTATGAAATATACAGTAGCAGATGAGATTATGCAACGGCAAATTGTCAGAAGACTTCTAGAACATGAGCTGCTTGTTCAAAAAATACATCTTCTCTCAACAAGAATCCATCTAGACATGTTTGTGCTAAAGTGTCTCAATAATTTTTTCCCCCCATGAAAATTTCAGAATGGAGGTGTTATCCCTGTATTCAGTTTTGTCCTGTGCAGCATTACTCTATGGCATATAATGAAAACATATTTTTTTCTCTGACTAAGCTCTAGCCATACTACCAAGGGCAAAACTATGCTTCAGAATGAAATTTTGAATCACATGTATGTCCTTTCCTATTTTTATATACTTAAAATAGGATCAGTATACAGGGCATGTTGGATAGCTTCAAATTTTTTATAGCTGGGAGAATCATGCCATTCCCTATTGAAATATTATAATTACCATGTCCAAAGTTTCAATAATTTGTTATGAACTTTGACATTTAGATTATATTGAAAATATATTGTCAGATTCCCAAAAGTATTTAGCCTGATTAATAACTTGTCACAGTTTAAGTAAAAAGTTTTATTTGATTAAGCAAAATATATGATTGTACTTTATCTCACTTAATGTTCAATGCTTTCCTTTCACTATCGCCCTTCCAAGTTGGATTTCACAACAAAAAGTAAAATAATTTTAAAATCAGTGTTAACACAAGTATATTCTGACCAAAATATTTTGTTATTTAAAGCAGTTTGTTATTCAAAAGTTTTGCATTAAGAGATGTATTTGCTCATAATCTGAAGATGGAGCAGATTGGTTTTGAATTACAGGTAGTCCTCAAATTGCAATCAGTTGTTTAGTAACCATTTGAAGTTCTCTAGCATTGAAAAAAGTGATTTTCAACCAGGACCGTTGCAGCATCCCCACAGTCATATGGTCAAAATTTGGGCACTTGGCAACCAAGATGTAATTACAATGGTTGCAGTGTCCCAGGGCTATGTGATTTGCCATTTGTAACCTTCCCAGTGATCTTCAAAGAAGCATAATCAATGGGGAATGTGGATTTGCTTCATGACCATGTGATTCACTAAAAAATTGCAGTGATTTGCTTAACATCTATGGAAAAAAAGAGTGTAAAATTGGGTGCCCTTCACTTAACAACTGCCTTGTTTAACAACAGATATTCTGGTCCCAGTTGTGGATGTAAGTCTAGGACTACCTGCATACTGCTAAGTTATAGCATTTTGACAAGAAATTAAAATAGACTTATTTTATATTTACATATCTTAATTGTATATTAAGGTATGTAAATATCTTAACACCCATTTTTTAAATCCCAGCTATTACTTTGCTCTTTTTTTTCAGATTTCTGATTATACAATGCTTCCTGATATAGCCACTTTGTCAGAACGATTACGAGTTTGTCTGCAAGAAGGAGATGAGAATCCACGAGATTTTACAACACTGTTTGATATGTCTATTTACCAACTAGATACTACAGCACTTCCCAAAATTATTAAGTCAGCATCTGAGAGTATTTGTTATTCTTAAAATAATACCTTATTCTTAAAAAACATAATAACAAATTATACTCCCTGCATTTTAGGGATTGAACATTAGCTATAAGATGCTTGGATTTAAATATTGCAAGCATTGCCATAGAAATCTAAAATCTACAATGTATCTATAATTGTGGTCTATTTTGGACAGGTGGTAATAAAAATTGTAGTAATATACAGAAAACTCTCAAGAAAGCAAGCAAATAAGTTAATGGACTTCCATGTATGCACCAGAATTTTTTTTAAGATTATGAATGTTGAGCTATATCATCTCAGATCCAGAAAGGGAAGCAAACAATAATGGGCTGCAGCCATGAAAGTTTATATCTTTTTCTCCTCTGTGTAGAATACTGTATTTCTGAGCAGAGTTGTGAGAAAGAGTCCTGGATCTAGGGGTCTTCTTGTTGTGCTACTTGTTGCACCAATACCAATTTTTCCTCAGTGCAGCAAGTAGCACAGCAGTCTCTTCTTTGTTTATACATCTGTCTCAGAATTAGTTGTACCTTTTTTAAAACCAAAAGTTCCTATTGGTGATTCATTAGTCTGTTGCTTGATACTATATTTGTTCTAAGGATGATCATTTCTGGGCTACACTGCTCAAATTCTATATAAGTTTCTGGTTTTGCATCAGAATCTAAGTGTTTTAGGAATACTTTGAATTGTACGTGTCAAAGTATTAACCTTCTGTGAAGTGGGTTTTTATAGCGTACTCTTAAGCTCAGTTAAAGTTGCCCGCATTCAGTTCTATAGAATGTACTTCCTCGTGGTTGTGTTTAGGAGTATACCTTCAGTAATATTATATTCTGTATTGTCAATTTGATATTTTACATTTATTATCAGATCATGAAAGCTAACTTTATTCTACAGGTCTTATGAACAGTTGAATGTGAAATATGAACCACTTCAGCTAATTCAGCCACAGTTTGAAACACCATTACCTGCACTCCAGCCAGCAGTGAGTAATAGGGTCATTTGTTGTTACTATAGTAAAATACATGTATAGAGAAAATAAGTATTTTGATTCTGTATATAAGATTTGATCCATAGGCAAACAAATAATTAAGTAGCCAGAGTACATCCATTAAATTAAGAGATGAGTATTACAAAAGATAGATAGGAAGCACATTATAAGACATAGGAATACCTGTAGTAAAAGTTTGTTTATTCGTGTCAGAAGCATCACAATTAAAATAAGGATTACTATATGATATAAAATATAAAATACAATAAAATATGTAAAGTGAAACAGATCTTGTCCAGAAACTAACAACATTAATTATGTTCTGTCACTCAAGTGTACTTTATCAGGACACAAAGGGCAGGTATACATATGTGTTGTCTGCATGTCACCATAACCACAAGGGCAGAAGCCACTAGATAGTCCCATTTGTTCAGAGTGTCTCTGAATCTTGTTGTACTCGTGCTCAGTCTACTCAACAATTTCCATACTTCCAGCTTTTGTAAAGATGTAGCAAAGGTGAATCAAGTGTTTGAGGGAAAGGCTAAAATTTCAGATAAAGGGTAACAGAAATAGATATTTTGAATAAGTTATAAATAGAACAGCTGATAGCTTTCTCAAGCATATTAAAATGGTTTGATTAGTATCCTACACCAATATTCCTTTAGAATAAATAAGGACAAATCAGACATGTTTGTTTCCTTTTTTGCTATTAGGTTTTTCCACCAGCCTTCAGAGAGTTGCCTCCTCCCAGCCTGGACTTGTTTGATTTGGATGAAACCTTTTCTTCTGAGAAAGCTCGACTTGCCCAAATAACAAACAAGTGTGAGTAGTTCAAACATTTGCGGTGAGGTTGCTAAGCTAATTTGCTGAAGGGTTGAGTACTTCGGCAACTTGAATCCTCCACAGTAGGCTTTGATTTCAAACTAAGGTTGGCTTAATTTGGATCTGTACTTTTTTAATTATTTTCTCTAGAAGTGTTAATTTAGAAATAGTGAATATCCAAAGAACAATTTCTCCATGTCTGGGTTTATGATAGAAGTAATTTTGAACCCATTATTTTGGCATTTTATTTTAGGGATCCTATATTTTAGGATTGCTATAATTGATACAAAAAAAATCCATTTTCAAAATCTTGCAGTTGGAGAAGAAAGCACGATGAACAAAGTCATAAATTCTTGATCAGGAGAGAGAGACTTTCCCCATGGAAATCTCTGTTATCTTTACTTTTAGAGAGATCAACAGAGTTGTTAGACCACTTTGGGCTTTTAAGATGATCAGAAGTATTGTAACTAGACCACCTATTGAAGAAAAATGTGAAGTATTAGTATGTGTACATCTGCTGCTGCAATCAGTGTACCATCTCATATTGGCTTTTGGGTTAAAGTACTCTTTTAAATCTCTAGCAAAGTGATTTTTAATTGTTTCACATAATTTCTTAACATCTATCAAGACTTCTATTAAATCTTGGTAGTGTTACTTTTAAGGCATATATTTTAATTCATTTTTAAACTTAACTATATTTCCACTAACATTCTCATGATTTTAAAAATAAATGGAATTATTTGGTCATGAGTTGCTTTTAAAATATGAAAGTAAACTGGAATAATGAGGCGCTATATGAGTAAATGATTATAGAATATTGGGGCAATATTTCTGTGATAATAGAAAAATCTGTAGAATAAAGGTAGATTATTGTTGTTTAGAGAAAACTCATGCAAAGTTATGGTAACATATGATTTAGTGTTATAAACAAAATAAAATTATCCAATGTGTTTGAAACAGAGATTGTCTACTATATTGGAAGTGCCTATTATTACTTATATGTAATGAATACAATAGAAGAAAATATATTTCATTATGACATTCCATTAAATCCTCTGGTTTATTTTTCAGTTGTACAAATGAATTTGTTCAACAAACTCATAAGCAATAAGTTTTAAAAATAGTTTTGTATGCAAAATATGACAGATTGCTGATGTTGCTTCAGTTAAATAATAGTTATAAAATATTTAATAATTTGCTATTATATCAAAGTCCATAACTTAAAGAGAGTGGTTGAAAATCGGTTGAAATATATCAGATTATTTAGGCTCTATTGAATTTTATAAAACTCATTTGCTTTTCATCCTTTCAGAATGCCTTTCAGCCAGAAATTTTAATAACAATTTCAGTTTACCAATTATTGCTATTATTGCTTATAAATAGACCTGTTGCTCAAAGCAACAAATGTGTGAACTTTGGATGGAATGACAGATAACACTTACTGTTTTATATGAAAAAACCATAGTTGATGTTAACTATTTCTTTCACATATAATTGTGACAATGTTTTTATCAGTTATAAAACAGATGCTTCAAACTACTTTTCTTATGCTCTTTAGAAGATGAGGTGTTATAAATTCTTTACAGAAATAGGTACCATGGCTCCAGATAATATTTGCATGTATGTGTAGCCATACTTCTCTGTATTTTATCAGGTACTGAAGATGATCTGGAATTCTATGTCAGAAAATGTGGTGATATTCTTGGGGTAACTAATAAACTGCCAAAGGAACAGCAAGATGCCAAGCATATACTGGAGCATATTTTCTTTCAAGTGGTGGAGTTCAAGAAGCTAAATCAAGTAATTACTGAACATTTTCCTTCTAGACATATATAATGGTTTTACAGATAGTTCTCATTTAATGACAACTGTTCAGCAACCATTCAAACATATGATGGTGCTGAATGAGTAGTAGTTATCATTGATCCTTGTACTTATGGCCACCATGTCATAAGTACAAGGATCAATGGTAAATTACTACTCATGATCGCAGTCTTGGCACCTGGTTCGCAGCTATGACTTTAAAGCATCCCACAGTTATGTGATTGTGATTTGTGACCTTCAGTGGGTCAGATTTGTGAAAGTCAATGGGGAAGTTGCTGGAAAATCGTAAGTTGTGGTCATGTGACCCATGTAGTCCTCACTTTACAACTGAGACTGCCAAAACTGCCATTGCTAAGTGGTGTGGACAATGGCTTTTCAACTTAAGACCATGTCACTTAACAATGGGGTGTTCAGTCCAATTAATGACAGGAAAATATAAAATTATATTGTTGGGAAAGTGGATATCTTCTAGATCTTTGCATGCTAGTTTGGAAGTAGCATAATAAAATCATAGATTGATTTTAAATTATGAATGTTGAAATAATACTTACTGGATAATTTGTTAAGGTAAAAATAATTATGCATTGTTGCTTCTATAAAACAGCAATTTATGATCTAAATCTTTAACTTGTAGCCAGTGGGTCAACAATATCCATCTCCTTAGGATCTGTGACCCATATATAAACAATATTGGGTCACAATATTAACAATATTTATACTGTTATAATAATTGTTATAATTGCTATATTATTATTATCATACAATATTTATATTGACCCAATATTGTCCCCACCCCACCCCCAAATAACTGTATGTTGTGTGTAGGTGTGTGTGTGAGTGTATAAGTATGTCCAGGAGATATTTTATGGTTTATTTAAACCTTATTGGGAAGATGTGCAGGGATGGTGATCACTGAGTATGTGGGAATTAAAATACATTTTGCTTTTTGCTGATTTTTCAAATCATTGTAAGTGGCCGTATTTCTTTTTGTAGTTCAGCTCTATTTAAAATTATGTGGCCCAAATAAAGTTGCATATGCATGAATGTAGTGATGCTCCCATATAGACTGCATTTATGTATTTTTTCCTTCCTCTTCAAATTTTAGATCTAACTTTTATGCATAAACCAGATTGCCTTTTTTATTTGTGACTGCATATTAGATATAAATAAGCTGATTAGATTTTAGTTTTGTTGAACACATTAAGATTATCTCTTAAAAGAGGGAGATGATGATTTGAGAAAACCTGCAAGATACATCTAATTTCTTAATCATTTTGTGTTTATATTTAGGCCTGGTTATCTCAGAACATTTCAAGTTGTTTTCATGAAGTATTTCACAACTGAACATAATATAATATAGCTCTAGAGCTATGAAAACAGCCGTACACTACACAAAGTACAGTCTGTACCAGTATTTTTATATGATATATGCAGAAGTGGCTAGTGTTATGTGAAGTGCCCAATCTCTCCAGGGTCTCCTTGTGAAGGTTATTCTCTCTTTAAAAAGCAAATGCCATACTGCAGTATTCCTGAGAATAGTTCTATGTACATTGATTTATATGACTAGGGAATATCCAAAATTTTAGAGGCAGTACAATACAGAGAAAAAACAAAGTTAGGTAGTTAATAGGATGAGCTGAATTACTGATGAAGTATCTCTGAATATTCTTGTTTACTAAAGTCAATTTCAGATAATAAAAATATTTTCTAATGATATCTTTAAAATTTTAAAAACTGGGAATGGAGAGTCCGGGATGATGTATGATGTACTTTATTTTTTCTCTCTCTTCTTAAAGGAACATGATATAGATACAAGTGAAGTTGGATTCCAGGGTGGTTTCTGAACAATCCAAAGCATAAACAATGTCTCCTTTTTGGGAGAAGAGGAATTATAATTTATTGAACAAGCACATGATTACTGACTGTTATCTGCCAATTATCTATACCTACACTATGTTGTAAATATGAAGATAGTCTAAAAATTTGAATAAGAAACTCTTAGAGGCAATAATTATATATATATATATAATTGTATATTTAATGTGTTTTTAAATAAATCATTTGTACAATTTGAAATTCTTGTTTCTGATTACTTTGTTCTCTACAGATGCTTCTGAGCAATATAAATATGTATAATGAGACCTATTTGTATAAAAATAAGTAAAATGGGAATTGTCACAGAGCTGCCCAATTTGCATACGAGGCCTTATAATATCTATCTTTGGAAAAAAATATTTAATAAATTTTACTCTTACATTTAATTCAGACTAAAGCATTAATAACCAGACTACATTATTGTAAACAATTTCATTGCTATTTCTTACAAATCTATGAAGGTATGCTGCACCAATACTTGGGATTCATACATCATGCTTTGTTTGCCATGGTTTCTTTCAAACAATGTTTAACTAAAACACTATCTCCTAGGACAGTGATGGCGAACCTTTTAGAGACTGAGTGCCCAAACTGCAACCCAAAACCCACTTATGCAGCGTCGAGTGCCGGCTGGGTGTGGCCCATTGGGTGGGCGTGGCCCATTGGGTGGGCGTGGCTGTGATGGTAACGGCAGACTTGGTGGGACTAAAAAGTTCAATCAATGAATTCCAACTTTGCAAGATCTTTTTTTTTCCCCGCGAGAAGTTGAAATTGACTGAACCTTTTTTTTTTTTTTGCACATGGCGGCAGAGGCCTAAAGCGAAAAGGTTTTATAAAACCCAGCTGAAAGCCTAGGACTGGGGCGACGGCGCGCATGCCCACAGAGATGGCTCTGAGTGCCGCCTTTGGCACCCATGCCATAGGTTCGCCACCTAGGATCATACAATATATTAAACCTAATTCAAATAAAATGTGTGGCTAGGAAAATGTGTGACAGTGATTACTATTGCAAGATTATATTGCAAGATCTAGATATGAAACAGATGGAATTCCATGAATTAGGTCTTAAAGGTCTCTTCAGGTTCAGCTTTGGATGAGGGAAGTCTGTTCGGCCATTCATGATCAGAAAGACCTTTAAGTAGTTTAGCTGTAGAGATAGCTGTATTAAAATTTGTGTCTTAAGTGATGGTTAAAAATGGATCAAGGATATTCTCATTTTGAGTTAGAATGAGGAGGTCAGTTAAAACAGGTTAAGCACAATTCATGTGAGGTCAAGGAACTACCTAAGATGATTTTTCAGTGTTGATAGAAAAACAAGCAGTTGGGTTATACCATGCTTTTGAAAAGCAGAACAGTAAGCAACTAATGTGGCCAATTTCTCAGCACAACAAAAAGTATTAAAATTCAGCATTGACTTTGATAGTGGCAATAGCTGATTTAATTTCAGAGGAAAGAAATAAAACTAATTTCCACACATAAGCAGTGCTTTTGTTCTATTTGGTAACTTTATTTATAGAAACAAGGTATAGTCTTAATTTCATGTATTCCTGCCCAGCCTCCTGTAACAACTTATTTCAAGGAAATGGAAACAACTCATACTACTGATAGGTGGACAAGCAGGGGGAAAAAACTTTGTACAAAGGTCTGCATTCTGCTTCCTGCAAAAGGCAGTTTTTGGTTTAGGTTTCCAGCAAGCGTAAAGATCCCCATATATCTTTGTACACTATAAACAAATTCTGTTTTGACAATGTCATCAAGTGATCCATGTTGCCAAAAGTATAAGAAAAAAGAGGAACCTGTTATAACTGTCCTATTACTAGGCTAATCCAATTTAATAATTGTACGTGGATTTAAGAGTCTATTTTAATTCAATGGGTTACAAAGCAAACATTGATACCCCTTGTACTTTTATTTCTCTCTACACGCTTGCCCTTTCCTCCCATAAAGAACCTCATATGAACTGTCTAACAGCCTCGAATCTCTGAAGCCTAAGAAAATATTTAGTTTGCTACCCCTTTAGCAGTAACAGTTCATACAATGTGAATCATAATTTATTCATTAATCCACAATTAGGTCCATGTATTGTGCTACATCAAACCACGTTGTGGCCAAGGATAATGTGTGATCTGTCTTAACATATTCCTTTAGCTAAAAGTTTTTTTGGATTGCTTGCTAATAATCAGGATAAGGCCAGTTTTGAGAATTATTTACTGCAATAAAAATTGTTCCAAAGCCATTACTGAGATAAGCTATTATTCACAGCTGAGATTCCTGGATTTAGTTCCAGTGATTGCTAAGAGTAAACGTAAGGACTACATGTACTGGCCTCTCAACCCAGTCTGTGGAATAGCAAGATATTTTTTATTCAGATTTCAACCAACAATCCCAAAATTAACCCCCACAAAGACTAGACAACAGATTTGCTACTAATGCATATGAAGTAATATTTCACCTGATTAAGATTGAAGCTGTTTTTTACACCAATGTTTTCCATAGCTCATTGCTCATATTTCAACACTTCATAACAACTATAGTGGAAGAAGTCATTCAGTGGTATGCACAGAGAATGGCAAAAAGGCTATATTGTAAGATAGTTGTTTTGCATTTTTCGATAAATCTGGCTTTCATTTCTAAATTTGGGTGCTCAATTACTAAATTAAATTATTTGCTACCATGCACAGATCCTTAAATGTAAAAGAATGAAGTCATTTTCAGTTAATGTCTTTGTGGCACAATATTTTATCAGACTATTTTTTTTTTAAATGGCTCACTTGTCAGCAGAAAGGACAGCAAGAAAAGCATCAGCTGGCTTCATAGATGGATCAGGCGGCATAGCAAAATGTGACATCTCCAGAGAAGGAGTATCTGTTTTCATGCAACCCAGAGAGCCAGTATCTTCTAAGCTTGCTTCAAGACACAGAGAATTATCCACAGTGGCTTGTATTCCAGAAATCTCCCATATTGGTGGGGGAAGTGGCTTTTTGAAGACCACAAAATCATTCATTTCAGAACTTTTTAATACCATGTGTTCAGTTAGTACAGAGGCCTTGTCTTCTCTGCATGGTGTAGATGACTTAGTATCATGGAATGTGTTCACTAAGGAATTTGCTTTGTTGTTATTAGCAGAACTTAAATTAGACAAGTCAAAGGCAGATGATTGGAATGGAGTTTTACAAAAAGATGTTCCACTGTCACACGAAGTTTGCAGCTCTCCCTTCATACCAGCTGAAGAAGATTCTGTAACCTTGACATTTAGAGTACTCTCTTTACTGTCCCACACTTCTGATTTGGGAGCACTATTCATGTCCAGAAATAAGCTGCTACCTGGAGAGTTGCTATTGCTGGAAGCACTGATCAGAAATCCATTGTCTAATATATCTTTCAGGAACAAAGTATTATGACAGCTTTGAGAAGACATCTTCTAGTTCAGAATCCTACTAGTACCTGATAACAAAGAGAACCATGTTAACATTAAACATTGATATGGACTTTTCAAATTTCATTTTCTCTGTACTGGTCACCAAAAATGTTTTACTAGATATAAACCTGGCTAGTCCAACTTTGGGGGCCAAATTGAGAAGGGAAGTGACAAACCATCTTTCCATTACTGTAGGAATTGTACTTTTGTCACTCTAGAACCAACCAACTCTAGAACCAACTTACTGTTATTCTAGCAGTGCAAGCCCTAGTATTTTAAAAGTTGTTTAGCATAGGTGTAAGTATGATTTTTCAGAAGTTTATATGCATTAGCCAAGATATTATTTAATATGCCATAAAGCGTAATGCCATAATAACAATGCCATAAAGAGTAGTTTTTGACCATAGTATTTATCAAAGTATAAAGGGATAACCCCCTTCCCTGAAAAAAGTTTGCAAACTAAAATTTAAAATACAGGAGACAGTATATATCATATTTACTTGAAAGGAAGATTATGTTAAATTTAAGGTAACATTCATCATAAAAAGGAATAGTGAATAAAAATAGCAAGCACAAAAATCCTGAGCAGTCCCCAAATTCTTTCTCTTTTCAGTATTGTTGCCAGTTTGTTTCTCACCAAAATCCCAATACATACATATATATACCAAAAGGTACCCTCCAAAAGAAAGAACAGTCCCACCAAAATAAATAAAACATAAAAACTATTGTGATAAGATAACTTTATAAAGTTAATCTCCACCCACATAGAATGTTATACTTATAATCTCTCTTATTCACACAATCTATTCCCATCTTCAAGAAGAAACAGCAAAAGAAGGAAATAAAACCAAGATGTAGCTAGAAGAAGCGACTGGCTTAGCTGTACTGGGAAGAAAAGTATAAAGAACAAAACTTGATAAATGAACTGAATGAGAAGAAGAGCATATTCAATTATTACAAAAAGGATTATATTCAACAGGCAAGCAACACCTGAGGCATACATTTTAGCTTTGACATCCATCCCTTTCCAACTCCACATCCTCCTTATCCCAATTCACAGGTAATTATTTGAAAAAAAACACCATAATCTTCCCCTCAGGTAAATAAAATACTTCAGTTACACCAAGCTTTCCAATTTCACAGAAGAACTGCTTCAGTAGCCATTTGAAACTGATATGCCTTTGCTTTGGATTGATATAAGCTAACTAGAAAAGTCAACAGGTTAGAACCAGTCCTTTTCTCTTCTCCAGTCTTTCAAATGATTGGCCTGATTCCATAAACAGTCGGGGTCAGCACATTAAGTGAACAACTAAATCTGGTCAGTATCCATAGTAGAAGGGCTAGGTTTGAAGATAAACTTCTCCCAAATAAACATTCTTCTGAACAAATCATAAGAGGAGAGGGGTATGGTTATCTCCTCATGCTGGTGGAATAGAGAAAATATTAGATTTCACTAGATATTACACTTTTCATTATCACCATCACCCACATAGTGATAATGGCTAAAGAGGCACAGAATAAGTGACTGCAGGTAAGTTTTTCCCTATTCCATCCATGGCTATGCCAACCCTGACTGGGATATTATTTTTAATTCAATAGATGGACAAAAATGTCGAATCAAATCTAAACATCTAGTTGAAAGTGCAACCAGCCATAATAATTTCATTGTATCACCGAAAACTCCAGTTAGTAGCAGCTTTCCAAACAATTTTGCAATGGTCAGGACTGATGGATCTTATCTGCCGAAGGACTTCCAATCATGTGGAGCTCATGCCTTGGATAGCAGCAGACAACCATGTCATGCAAAAACATATTTTCCTAAGTGATAGAAAGGACACTACTACACATTCCTCTCTTTGAAGAAAATGTACAGTAATCTAGGAAATCACCTATAAACATATTTTTCAGTTGCCATGACTCAACTTCCAGACAATTCTACCTGGATGACTGAGAATCTTCATCAACATACCATCCCATAAACATTTAGCTGGATACATCATGCAAAGTCACAACAGGAAGAGCCACTAATATTGATAGAATACCTCCTGTCATGGGTATTTTGTCTTGGGTTCAGCATATGTTAAAATGCCACAATGAAATGATCCATCTGTTCAAAACTAAAATGCAGTTTCTCCATTCCAACATCAACTAACTCATACAAGCTCCATTTTACTCCAGGAGCTTCTTCCCCAACTACCTGTATACTTTTTTACACTAGGTAGTTTATAAGCTAGACCAGTGTTTCTTGACCTTGGCAACTTTAAGATGTGTGGATTTCAACTCCTGGAATGCTGGTTGGGAGAATTCTGGTTACTGAAATCCATACATCTTAAAATTATGGAATTAAAAAACACTGAGTAGAACACTATAAGCAGCAGTTATCATTAGTATCCAGTGGTCAGCAAGAATCCTAGTCTTCACAACTCAGAAATAATATGAAGTTTCCCTAAGTGATTGCAGAATATAACTACAAGACTATTTACATGTTCATAATGTTTTTTTCTACAATGCTCAATAACTAGTTAACCTGCACCTGGCATTTTCTGATTCAGTTGCTACATTGTACCATCTGCTATTTCTCCAAGAATACACAGCTCTCACAGTATTGCAAACAGAGGAAGCATTTTAGTATTGTAATTCTGGGAAACACTAAAAAAAACAACACAAAACAGAATTTCATCAATTTCTGAGAAAAAAGCAAAGCATTCCAACAAAATCAAGCTCTAATTCTCCTAAAAAGACATACAGGTAAGAGACACTATTCAGACACCACTGAAAATCCTTAGAAATTCCTCTCCTTTGCAAGTCTAAGAAATAAAAGCTTTTTTTAAAAAAAACCCAACAGTATAAATAGTTCTAAACTAAGCTACAATTCTTTTTCTGCCCAGGAAAAGGAAAAAAAACCTGACTATTCTTATGCAGATTTTATGCTTCTATTTCATACAAGCTAACTATTAAAATTTTGGAAGACCTGCTGTTATGATCAAAGCTAGAACTTACCTAAGTTCTAATAAAACTATAAAGCTGTTTTTTGGAAGCATTAATAAATTACAAAGAAGGCTGTTTATCTTCAACAACCATTTCTTAAAAGTGCAAGAAACAACAACTAATGATTCCTCTTATAAGCTAATTCATACATTGCGTCACCTTTCTTAATTTTCCAATTAAGCTTGTTTGGAAGACTGGAAAGTTCTGACCACCTGAAGATGCTTAGAGAGAAAATTCTATTACAACAAACTCTCATTGATGTGTCTCACATGTAAATTGTATCTGCATAACCCACCGCCTGCTTCCTCCTTCTTCCCCACATTATGTGTCCTTAAGTTTTATTGCTAACTCTTTGCAATTTTCTCCATGATGGTCTGTCTGTGTCTAACCTGATCTTTCAATGGTGCACCCATCCCATTGTCTCCTCACTTTGCCCCAATTTAATACCTACATCATTTTAGTTACTTCATGCACCTGAAGAAGTTACAGCTCATTAAAGCTTGGGTCTTTAACAAAATGTGTTAGTTGGAATAAGCTTGACGAGACATTTTTGACTACTATAGAGCAACATAGTTCTCCTATTACATTAGTATAAGATACTTATCAGAAAATCACTCTGTTGATGTCTACAGATTTTATTGAGAAGTCCAAAATCAAAATGACAATTTGAGCTCCTTCCTTCCACTTTTTTCTCATTGCCTAAAATACTAATCTAACCCCATCTTTAGCTACTGAAATTATTTCTCTTCATTACTAATAATAGGAATGTTATTTTAAAAAAGGACATCTCTGCCACCCAGTGGCTATAAATATGAATGGCTTATTCTGGAGAAAAAGATTAAATTCCTAAAGCAAGTATTACATTCTTTCATACTTTTGTAGGAGACCAATTTCTTATGTCATTTGCTGGATATATTGATTGCTGAAATATATATAGTTTGTATCCAGTACTAAAATATATTTTTTCAATTGAAGCCCATAATCAATAGAAAATTTCTGCTCTAACAACTTTCCAAGTAAGAATAGATGTTTTTAAATTACAAAACACTGCAGGACTTAGGAATTACATTTACATGGTATAGTGAAAAAGAATATTGATCTTACTGCTTTAAAAAAGAAAATGCTTTTTATTGATATATGATATCATTCTGTATTCAAAGGTTTTAAGTTTACCCTCTTACAATGAAAAACTTATTTTTAATTGTGATATTGTGACCTTAAGGTAATATTGACTGGATTCACATATTGTGGTAATTTTTTAAAATAAAGTCTCGTTGAAAACCTCAGTTGGCTCAGTCTGTACAGTAATTAGGAATTAAGCTTATAGAAAGGTCCTCATACTAGACTAAAACTAAACAAACCACATTGGACCTTAAATAGAATTACCTATTCAGGAACTTTATTTTTTAAATGTAGAAATCCAAATTACATGACTTAATTCTGGAGAGTCAGAAATTCTTGAAAAATATTTTAATGGCTCTAGAAAATGAAGAGAACTTATTTTTTTATATGCTGGTGCCAAATGAGGAAGATAATAAGAGATACTGAAAAGTGAGTTACATTAACATGTAGAACACAATGCAAATTTCAGTCAAGGTCAGTACAGCCTTTGCTTATTCAGACTTTTAAAAACTGATACAGTGGCTTAAGAGCTATTGAGGAACTGCTGTGGGTCATTTCCATGTCAAGCATCCCCCTTCCACCCTCCAGCTAGAT
Source organism: Protobothrops mucrosquamatus (assembly GCF_001527695.2). NCBI lineage: Eukaryota > Metazoa > Chordata > Lepidosauria > Squamata > Viperidae > Protobothrops > Protobothrops mucrosquamatus. Next base: position 109,244 of record NW_015387155.1, read on the forward strand.
GACAATGTGTGGAAGCAGCTCTCAGTTATCTGAAACCGCTAAAGTAGCACTGCCTGAAGCCAACTGATTTTTCACAGGAGTTCTAGAGACCACCAATCATTTACAAATGCTGTGTACATCTTTGGCTCAACATAGGAGTTTTGGTACTGATTTTAATGCAGAAGCATGCAATCCTGATGTACAAATAGAACAGCAAAAATGTCATGTTTCTTGAACTTAAAAAAAAATATCCTTCCTCAGCTAAGCATCCACCACATATGTTTAATTTTAACTCGCTGAATTGATTTAATTCTTTGTGGAAGAGATCACTTAAGTATTAAATCCAACCATCTGATCTGTACAGAAAGCCAAATTAAAGCATCTGTGATAGATGAACCTCCCTTTTCCGCTTAAAAACACAATGAGGGAGGAAGTTCACCATCTTTTTGAGATATTGGTTCTTCTGTCAAATTATTCTTGTTGCGTAGACATTTTTCTTAACATTCAGGTGAAATCTGGCTTCTCATTTAAGAGCAGCACTCTGTGTCTGCATTCTAGGATAATAGAAAGACTCCAGCCTTTTGAGTGATATAGAAACCTAGCAGATTTTCTTTACAAATACTACTGCATCATCAAACCAGGTATCCCCAATCATCTATCTGTGAATTTGACTTATGTTCCCTATGTGAAGAATTTTCCACTTCTCTGTGTTAAATGTGTTTTATTATTTGTGTTTTATTATTTTTAGCCCAATTTTAACCTATTTTGCTCTATAAGGTATAAAACTGTCACTGCCAATTTTTTTTTATCATGAATGGGATTACTGCATCACTTTAATTGCTTGTGAAAGTCAATTACGGCTGCTAAATGGGAATAAAATAAAAGCAAAACAAACAGAAGTATTTTTTCTAGCAGCTTAAAGGATTGCAGAGGGTTAGTTTTTAACAACAACAACAAAAAATCAGTGTTGTAGGTGAAACCATCAAAATGAATCTGAATAGATTTACAATTTGCATTTCCTGTTCAGCTGCAAAATTGAAAGTACACCAGCCAGTCCTTAAAGTATCTTGAAACAGCAAGCCCGTTTCTATTTTTCCTTTTATATGGATCTTATGCTTCAAACTCGGGAGCCCATGGTGCTCTCTGAGCTACTATTAGCAGGGAGGCAACTAGGGAGGGCAAGTGATACTACATGGATAAGATGCCATCGTATAAATGATATAAATCATGTTATTTACTCAAATGATATAATTTGTATTATTTGGGAAATGGGATGTCATCATTTCTTCTATCAGGTGATTGTGAACCCTGTGCCTGGTTTCACACAACACATTAAACTAATACGTGATTTTGGGTTTTAGGTTAGCATATTGCAGAACCTGTGTTTGCAGGCACTGTGTTTGCAAAATATGACATGTTATTGCAGGCACTGTGTTTGCAAAATATGACGTTATTCATTGTGTTGCATTAAACCCCTCCCCCCTGAAAGACACCCATTTTTAAAAGCAACAGATACAGAAAAATATAGTAAATGATAAAGCTTCCATCAACACCCCACCCCCCACCCACCCAGCACAAGATGAGTGGAGGCAGCAGTTGGTAGTCTACCATTTTTTAAATACGGCTTAGGACAGTGTTTACCGATTATTTAGCATTAATAAGTGCTACATACTTCTTTTTGGAAGTCTAGCCATTGCTGTACTGAAATAATAGTTACAAGTATCTTTTTATGAATATTGCTTGATGAAATGTTCCAGAATACTCAAAAGTTTGCAGTTACCTTATACTCAGGTAACTGAAGGTTCAGGTAGTCAGTGGTGGGATTCAGCCAGTTCGCACCAGTTCAGCACAACCGGTAACTAATTTTTTGTTGCCCAGGCCCAGAATGGACTTCAGGACGTGGCATCCACACAGAGAACGTGGTTCACATATTTTAATCCCATCACTGCAGATAGTCCTTTACCTACGACCACAATTGAGCCCAAAATTTATGTTGCTAAGTTAAAACATTTGTTAAGTGAGCTTTGCCCCATTTTACAATTTTTCTTGCCACTGTTAAGTGAATCATTGCAGTTGTTAACATGGTTGTTAAATGAATCTGGTTTCCCATTGACAGAAGGTCCCAAAAGATGATCACATGACCCAAGGAGACTGCAATGGTCATAAATATGAACCAGTTGCCAAGCATCTGGTTCTTCTTCTCCTCCTTCTCATCTGAATTTTGATCACGTGACCATGGAGATGCCACAATGGTCGTAAATGTGAAACATGGTCATAAGTCACTTTTTACAGTGACATTATAACTTTGAACAATCATTAAATGAAACTGTTGTAAGTCTAGGGCAGTGTTTCTCAACCTTGACAATTTTAAGGCATGTGGACTTCAACTCCCAGAATTCCACAGCCAGCAATGCTGGCTGTGGAATTCTGGGAGTTGAAGTCCACATGCCTTAAAATTGTCAAGGTTGAGAAACACTGGTCTAGGGCTACCTGTATTGTTTCGACGCGAATTTTTGCCTTTTTTACTTATTCTTAGAATCAACGCGGCCGCTTTAGGATTGTGGGTGTGTTTTTTTGAATAGAACAATGCTACGTACTACCAGGCCGATTTTAGCCGCCTGAAGCTATGGATTTTACAGAGATGCCTGGTTGACTGCTTTGCTACTAGAGGCCGTAATTCCTTTTTTTTTCAAGCATTGCAGGAATGTTTTGGTTCTTTCTTAAAGGAAAATACGAACACTCCAACTTGCCCGCGCGCGCCACTTTCTCCCAGCCCGCCCTCCGCCCTCCTATTAACTCTGATCTTGGTCGCGTCATCAGGAGCGTCACCACGCCGGAAAAGGTGGCTGGTTGCGGCGGCGTTGGCGCGAGATAGAAAAGTCTGCTTGGAGCGCCCGGGCGGGAGCCAGTGAGCGCGCCTGCAGTTGCGCGCTCTGCTTTGGGAAGGTTTAGCGGCATTTTCCGCAGCCCTGGCGGCGGCGGCGGCAAGCCCCTCGGGTCCCGGTGGCTCTTTTCGCTGAAGCAAGTCATTCGATAAACTTCTGGCTTGTTTTATGGTTTTCCTGCAAAGCTGCAAGGCAGAATGTCTCGTCGGGCTCGCTGGTGAGTCGCGGGAAGCCCATGCATTTTGGGAGGGCTACGGAGACGGGGTGGGGGGTGTCCTTCTCCCTCCCGCCTTTTTTGGAGCCAATTCCCACCTTCCTCTTCTCCTTCTCCCCCCCCCAACCCAACCCGAAAGCGCTTGCTCTTTTTCGTCCATTTATCCCGCCTCCCCCTCCCGGCCGTGGGTCATGGAGAGAATGAACCTATGGAGCAAACGTGGCAGATGTTTCCATAGGGTTCCAATCTGCTGGGGAGGAGGGGGGGCGCTTCTGGGGAGTGGGGAGCTTAAAATGGCTCTCGTGAAATGCCTGGGCGGCAAGAGGAACCTTTTTTTTCCCTCCAGGCTGCGGCTCGGGGGGGAGGGAAGGGAGAGGAAAATAGGTTGGGCCCTTTTTGTCTAGGAAACATTGCTCGGGGTTGAGAAGGGAAGTGCTCTCCAAACCTGGTTACTTCTCCTTCCATCCCCAAAGAGTGACTCCTGAGTGAAAATGTTGCCTTAGCTCATGACCTTAATAAGGCTGCCCTGGGGCAACTAGATTCAAGTTTACAGTTTTTAGGGTTTTGATGAAATGGTGAAAAAAAAAGCAGTTGAAACCAAAATGATAGTAAGAACTCTGCCTGCAAGAGGTGCTGTAATGATGGAGTCAAGATTTTTTTAAAATCCCAAGGAGTTAAATGCTCTCACTAGGGATTTAGCACATTAGACTCTAATGCGAAGAGCTCCGTTTCAAGCTCTCAAATTAAACAAATATCTTAGCTACTGATCTCATGATAGGTATGAATTTGACTTGACCTTATTTCCCAGGCTGTTGCAAGGACTCTGGGCAGGTCAATATTTCTATCCTGTTTCTGGTTATAAAAAGCAAGTTAGAATATAGGAAGCTGGAAGCTGTTCAGGCATGGACTTTGGCAAATTTCCAAAGAGAAAATTCCAAGCATGAAGAGAACTGACATTTACAAATGAGATCAGTGTTTCTAAAGCTTCATTGTGAAGACATTTTGAAATGTCAGGATGGCTATAGAATGTGTATGTATTTTTTTCCCCTTTGGCTTCCAGTGCAGTGTATGGGTTAGTCCAGTGTATAGGGATACCAATCTGTGTAAAGTGATTTGAAGAACAGGTGAAGATTTTGCTGGAATGTTGCTAAACTAGATAGAAATGAATTAGTATTTGTAGTAAATGCTTAATTATAACATTTCTCTTTTAAAATCTGTTTATAATAGTGAAGAGCAAGAAGAACTGCTTTACCAGGATTCAGATGTGACAGATCGAAGGGATAACAGATGTAAAGTCAAGTGGTCTCGTGAAGAAGTATGTATTGTGTTATTCATAAAGAAAAACAGGGAGATTGGTCTTGGGCCAAGCAGGTGTGAGCCTCTAGGAGGTGAAAGCATAAGAAAAGATCCACTGACAACTTTGGATACAAATATAGTAAATAAACAGAACTAGCCTGCTTTTGAATTAGTAAATGGAAAACAGGCTTAACATTCTCATAAACCAGTACATTGCTGAACCCAAACAGGTCTTGTTATTGACCAAATTATAAGTGAAAAAAGCAGGTGGTTCTCAACTTACAACTCTTTGTTTAGCAACCATCAAAAGTTACAATGGCACTGGAAAAAGTGACATATAACTGATCCTCACACTTAAAACGTTTGCAGAATCTCCAGGGTCACATGATTAAAATTCAGGCAATTGGCAGCTGGCATGTATTTATGATGGTTGCAGTGTCTGAGGTCACATGATCACCATTTGTGACTTAGCTGGCTTTGGACAAACAAATTCAATGGGGAAGCCAGATTCACTTAACAATCATTATGATTTACTTAATAACTACAGTGATTCACTAACTGGCAAAAGTCATAAAATTTGGCATGCCTCACTTAACAATCACCTTGCTTAGCAATAGAAATTCTGGTCCCAATTTTGGTTGTAAATCAAGGATTATCTATAGTACCAAAGATGCATTTATTAATCAGCTCTTTGGATAGTAAATGTTTGCCAGAGTTCTGTATTTCCTTCTGTTTGAAGCTTAAGTTTTTAATCTCAATTTTGGATATTTGTCTATGAAGTGAAACCCAGGGCAAAAGTTAAGTAGGCATTTAGTTCCTGATAAATTATATAGACCTATCCAGTTTTTCTGCTTCCTGTTATAAAATCCCTGCATTATATGAATCAAATTTCTGTAAGATTTATTGTATAATCTGGGGATGGACAATCAAGTACTGGGATCTTGAAAGTTCTTGAAGGGGCAGGGGGCAATTGAGGTTTTATATTTTTCCATACATCAGAGTTTAAAGTATTTGCTTCTACGAGATCCTATGTGCTATTTCTGTTGCATTGTATACTTTGTGGTAGCAGTGTAACTTGCTACCTAAGGGTAGCAAATCACATAAAAAAAATCAAGATTCTATTTCTTATTTTGTGTTAGGTTGTGACATATCCTTAACAGTCTTGCTCTTTTTAGGATGAGCTGTTGAATTCACTGGTGACACAGTTTGGACATGACTGGAAATTCCTAGCAAGCCATTTTCCTGTAAGTGGAGTTTTTCAGTTGAGTAGATTTTCTTCTTGTTTTCCCTATCAACAAAAACAATAGGAAGCTAAATTTACAGAAATTTAACTGCTGGTTAAAGGCTAACGTATGTCTCTGTTCCTTTTGATTTTTATTTCTGTCTGTCTTACTGTTTCATTTAACATAAACCTATTTAAATTTGCTCATAGAACCGCACTGAACAGCAATGTCAGTATCGTTGGCTAAGAGTGCTAAATCCTGTTCTTGTAAAAGGCCCATGGACTAAACAAGAAGATCAGAAGGTAATTCATTGTTCAGTACTTACTTCTGGAGCTGAGGAGTTGAAATGCTATCTTCTTTGTGATAGGGAACTTCAGTATGAACCCAACTGAAGGAATTGCTGGGCATAATTCGCAAGCAAGTCCAGAATTTCCACCAGAACATTGGCAAGGAATCTGGGTTTACATCTACAAGTATGAAGGATGTCAATCTGAGTTCAACTTCCCGTTGGAAGATAAGAGATATAATTCAGATATTTTGCCTCCTTCACATTATATAAAATTTTGTAGTACAATAGAGAATCCAAAGATTTATTGCAGTTTGAACTACCTGGGTTCTCCAAGATTCCTTTTGTAGCCTCCATCATATCCCCAATATTGGGCAAAAGTTTTTTTTAGTTTTGATAATGAGTTATGCCTTGAAATCCCTTGCGGGGCTTAAAATGCTGATTTTGCCCCTTCAAGATATTAAACCCTTATCCTCAAGTTGGGTTGGTTTCTCCAGTTCTAAAGAGACCCTAAAAACAAAAATGAGTGTCTTTAGGCAAACATCGCCCAGAGTGGATCAAAAATGCATGGCCCTGCTTAACTGCATCTTTCCACATGGATCCTTGTATAATGGCTGAATGTCAAGGGTCAAAAGTGCATCCAGTAAATAAAACTAAATGTAACCATTTTATTTTTGTGATGAGGTCATTGAATTGGTGAAAAAATATGGCACAAAGCAATGGACTCTCATAGCCAAGCATTTGAAAGGCCGTCTAGGAAAGCAATGTCGGGAACGTTGGCACAACCACTTGAACCCTGAAGTCAAGAAATCATCCTGGACAGAAGAGGAAGACCGCATAATTTGTGAGGCTCACAAGATACTTGGAAACCGGTGGGCTGAGATTGCCAAGCTGCTGCCTGGAAGGTACGTTTGAAAAGCTGTTGAAGCAGCCTTCTTTCAGAATAGCAGTGCTTGCTGCTGCTGCTGCTGCTTCTCCTGGCTGATGGCGCATGCATTTATTGTTTATTTTTAAAGGACTGATAATGCTGTGAAAAACCATTGGAATTCTACAATCAAAAGGAAGGTGGACACAGGAGGCTTTCTTAATGAAGCAAAAGAATCCAAACCCCTTTATTTGCTGGTGGAGGTGGAAGGCAGGGATGGACAAAATACATCAGAAGGGGAAAATCAGGTAGTGCAAAACATTTATCTTTCAGCTGCCTATGGAACGTTTGAATAACAAACTGTTTTGAAGATTATGTATCATAGTGCTTGATGAAATATGGATGTGCAAAATGCAACATTTCTAAGGATAGAATTGTAAAGTACTGCTGGGATATTTTGTATTTTTCATGGTATGAATGGTCACGCTTGGAACATCACAAATCACTTTGTCTTCTTGAAGAATTATTCCAGAAAACTACAAGCTATGCTCAGAATTTCTAAATGATTACATTTTTGGGGGGGAAAGCAGAATATTTCCAGGTAGAATGGAATATTTTATCTCCAGAATGCTGAGATTTGGATATAATCTTTCTTTTTGCAAGGCTTAGTTCTGTAAAGGACTGGGGCGGGAGGTGGAATTTGGACGCAAGAAAGAAAATTAAATTAAAATCATTGAAGTAACTGTTGCTTCAGAAATATGATAGGAAGCTTCAGAAATATGATAGGAAGCTGCTATCAGTTTTGACCATATTGGTGGTGACAGAGTTGAAATCCAACATCTGGATTTACAAAAATGTTTTCTGTATTTGATAAGAAGAAGGTAGGTCTTATTTGTGTTCTTCCTACTTCTGATTTTACAATCTACAACTTTGAACATGTTTTTGTTTATAGTGATACAAATCTTCACTCATCTTTCACAGCAGCATTTTTTGACCAACTGGCCCGTCCAGACTTTGGAAGTAAAGAAGGAAGAAGTTGCTGATGAAGAGCCAGCAGACCTGCAGATGTTGCCATCTGAGCCAATGCTTGAAAGCCTAGTGGATCCCAGTGTCAATGGAGCATCAGAAATCATGGTGTCAGATGATCCTTTGGATGGGAGTTCTGCATGTACATGGGTGGTTGAAGGCAATTATTTGTGTACTGCTGCAGCCCCAGCTATTTCAGAAGCTCTGGACATGATTGAATCTGTAAGAAATGAATTAATTGAATATTTTGATAAACTACATCAGTGTTTTTCAAATTAAGGACTTTTAACTCCTTGAATTCCGCAGCTAGCAAAGGAATTACAAGTGTATAGATCTTAAGGTTGCCAAATTTGAAAACCAGTGAACTACATAAGGGTAGAAGGAGAATGGGGCAGGAAAGATTATTTGAAGGAAACAGTCCTTTTGGTGGAGGGGGGGCTCAGTGGATGATACATATTGTAGTGAATCTAATTTCCATTTTGTATGGCTTAACCTTTGTGTAAATGTATCTTTGAATGTCTAAACAGTATATCTTTGCTGATTTTGAGTTGATTTTAAATGTTTTGTGATTTATTGGTGATTTGCTGATTTATATGTGACCACTGGTTATATCCATTTCCATAAGCTGAGTGTGATATAATGGTTAAGGTACTGGATTATGAGTGGGAAAATCCAGATTCTACATCTTTTACAGAGAAGCCGGCTGGGTGATTTGGCCCAGTTGCCTTTAATGTGCTCAAAATCTACCAACAGGTGCTAAAGCAGTGTGGGAAAGTGGTCTATAATCTTCCATAAGAGGTTTATGGATTGATTTTGGCTGCTGATAATAAAGCATCTCATAATCCAAAGCTATTAGCAGAACTTTTTACCTGTTCCTGTGTTCATTGTCTGCAGTCTTGTCTTAGACCTGGATCTTATTTTGAACATTCCTATTCTGGCAGGACCCAGATGGCTGGTGTGATCTCTCCCAGTTTGACCTACCCGATGATTTATCTGCAAGTAACAGCAACAGTCCGGAGAAGCAAGCCTCTATAAAACCCTACTGCTCTTCACAGAATGTTACAGAGTACCGTTTAGATGGCCACACCATTTCGGATCTCAGCAAAGGCAGCAAGGGTGAACTCATCCCCATTTCACCTTGCACAGACATGAGCTTTGGCACACCGCCTGCTGTGCTCAAGAGGCAAAAAAAGAGGAAAATTAGTCTCTCACCAGTTTTAGAGGGTGGTACCAGTACAAATCTCTCTTTCCTTGATTCCTATAACAGCATGACACCCAAGAGTACACCAGTTAAAAGCACCCCCGTCAAAACTCTGCCATTCTCCCCATCCCAGGTAGGTTGGTGTGAACTGGCAATGAGATAGATATAAAGAACAAGATAAAGGCTAGTTGTGCCAAGGTGCCCTCTTTTGTTTAATGATATAACGGTCAATTTTGACAATTGGTAGCATCCTGTTTCTATTTGGTGGGATGTGTGCTTAAGGGGGGAATTCAGAGTAATGAAAAACAGTTATCAGTAACTACCATATATAATTTATATAGAGTTTTGGGCTGTTTCAGTCATCCTTTCCTATCTGGTTTTTTTTAAAATTTGATGTAGTCTGCACCTTCCAGAATTGTTGGCTAAAATGGCTAACTGACAAGAAACTGGCCAAGCTGATTGGGAACTTTGGATGTTGTAATTGTATCACAGGGCATCAGTTTAAAGAAAGTTCAGCTTGATATGAGATGAAAATGATACACAAAACCGTTCTGTTAGAAATTGGCATGCTTATATCCTGATAAAATCAGAAATAGATGGCAATTTTTTTGCAAGCCAAGGCAATTTTTCTACAATTCGGGTAGTCCTTGACTTAAAACCACAGTTGGGACTGGAACTTCCATCATTGAGTAGTATGGTCATTAAATGAATTGTGTTCAATTTTACAACCTTTTTGCTGCAGTCATTAAGCTAGGAGTCCTCATGCCAGAAACCAGTCTGCACAAACAAGCAAAGCCCCATCCGTGGGATGCAGGTAGCACATGAAACCACACCCCCTCGGGTCTACAGAAAAATCTCCAGGGAACCGGTCCCTGGTGCCCCAAAATTTGGGGGCCACTGCATTAAACAATCTGGCTCCCTCCATTGATTTTGCTTGTTGGAAGTCCCCTGGGAAGATCAGAAACAGTGATCAGAGGACTCACGGGGACACTAACAATCTTAAGTTTGAGGGTCAGTTGCGAGTTATATTTTTTAAGTACTGTTGTAACTTTGAATGGTCATTAAACCGTCATAAATCAAGGACTACCCTTAGTAATCTCTTACATCAGAGCCCGATTCTCACTTTAGGGCACCTGTTTTCTTCTGCATCATATTTGTTTTGTTTACCTCTAAGAAGTGTTCCTCAACCTCAGCAACTTTAAGATGTGTGGACTTACAGACCGCTTGTGGCTGTAAGGCTGATAAAATAGCTTCAGTGACAATTTGGGATTTGATTTTTCAAATTCTTCCTTTTGAAATTCTGCTTACAAAAGATTTTCTCCATATGTAAAATCTGTATGGACTTCTTAGAATGTATTCCTACCATTCCACTGGGTTAGGCATTTATTCTCCAGCCTTGTTTTGTAATTTTGCGTTTTTTTGAATGCATGAGTCCAACACTAGCAACTTAGGTGTGTTTTTGCTTGGCCTCAAAAATAACTTTTAAGATAGAAAGTGCCCTGAGTATCTTGCTTACAGATGACTGAACGTAGGCAAATGCTACTGGATGTTTGTTGTAAAACTCTTACCAGGTGCTTTCATACTGACATCCTGTGTCAGGTTTATTGCCAATATGGGAGCCTTCCTGCTATATCGGTTTCTAAGATTTGAAAATGCATTCTTTGCAGACCTGATATCAGTTAAAAATCAGAATTTGGTATTAAAAGCTATAGGAATTTAAATTTAGCTTTGGATTACACATATACTTTTACCTCCGTTCCCATGTCTAAAAGTAAGATAAATGTTTTGAAAATATATTTTCTTTCTTATTCATAAGTTGATTTAGTCCATTCTATTAAATCCAATACCGACTGACAGAATTTCAAATAATATCTCCAGGAATTGTTAATGTGTTTCTATTGAACTATAGCTTTTTAATCCAGGCCTGAGGCCAAGAAGAGGGAACAATTCATTCCTAGAGGATTCTCCCTCTATTTTAAAAAGTTTGGCTTATTTGCAGTTTTTTTAACTCAACTGGGAAACAAGACAACATGCCCTGAGAAAGGGCAAAGGTTAAGTAACAGTTGTCCTCTATACCAATTGTTCCAGATTAGTATGGAGGGGAAACACATCAATGTGTGGAAATAAGCCCCAAACTAACTTCTTTTTGTGAGCTCTAGAGGCTGCTGTCTGGAAAGGTTTTTTATTATAAGGATCAATATTCCTGTTTTTATGATATTTCTGTGAATAGACTACTCACCATCAGATAGCTTTATCACTTTAGCACAGAGACAAAGCAGATCTCACTGTGACCTGTGTAAAGGCATCAGTAATTGTAGCATATGATGGAACCTAAAATGAAGATAAAGGACTTTTTTTTTCCTTTTTCCCTTTCCTCTGCTTTTTGAGTGCTTTCTATTGAAAGCGAGATGAATTTTAGGGTATTTTAGAAGTGACAGGCTGCATACGAGGAACAGAAAATGTTTCTTTATAGTGAGTCAGATCACTGCTCTCTATACATTTGTACCTATCTCCATGGTTTCAGAGAAGAGTTGCTAGAGTGAGATGCTGAGGATTGAAATTATACATTGTGTGAAAGTATGGTAGAATTTATATCTTGCAGGTATGAGAATGAGCAGGATGTTGCAGATCAGACCTGCTGCTCAGTCCTGAAGTTCTTGTAAGATGAGGAATTATATTAATATTTTCATTTCCCCCTCGATCCTGTTACCAAACTACTTTGAGAAATCCCTTCCATCTTTATGAAAAATAAAATATTAATTTCTTTTACCATGTAGTTCCTGAATTTATGGACAAAACAAGACACTTTTGATTTGGAGAACCCCTCCTTAACTTCCACACCCGTTTGCAGCCAGAAGGTGATTGTGACAACCCCACTGCACAGGGACAAGACCCCACTACTGCAGAAGACCTCTGTGTAAGTCTTCTTTCTATCTTTCTCCTCCCAAGTTGCACCTTGTGATCCAGGAGATTTAGGCAAAGCATACAGGAGATAAGAGTGAAACAAGAGGAACTTTTGTATGCTTTAAAATGAAATGCACATTGGAAATATCTTACTACAAATGATTTAAGAGTTGCCTTGCTGTGAGATGGGCAGTAAATAAGTTTAATAAATAAATACATAAATTGTCAGCATTTGTTTTCTTTACAGATCCTTTAGATATAAATGCATTGGGTGATGTGGGCTAGTAGGGGATGCTGTGTTAGGTTTTGCAGTCCTGCCTGCCTCATAAGTTAAATCAACTCAGGCTGAGGTCCCAAACAGTTAATAGTACTTTCATTGTTTCTTTTGTCATTTACCTGAATCCAGTCTTGGATTTAAAAATGATAGTGCTTTACTCTTCTGCATGTATGTTTTCAGATTTGTAACTCCTGATCAGAAATATACGGCAGACAATACACCTCATACGCCAACTCCTTTTAAGAATGCGCTAGAGAAATATGGCCCAATAAGGCCTTTGGTATGTATTAAGCCAATTCATGGATTCTTTCTATGTTTGCATTTCATATCCCCGCTGGAGTAATAGTCCCCTAATATACTTCAAGAAATGGAGCTAAAAAAGATTTCTTGTGTAAGGCTAATAAGGAACGGATTCCAGTTGTGAATTAAATTTGGTTCCTCTCCATGTTTATGTTCTCTCAAGGCTGGTTTAAATAATTTTCCTACTTATTATAGGGAATTGAACTAAATGATCATTGTGATCATTTCCAAAATTCCACATATCTCCCCATCTGGTGGGCTCTCAGAATAAGGCATTGACTTGAACTTATTATTTGCAGAGGCTTTTTGAAATTAGGCCAATGATCAAAAAAGTTGATTGCTTTGGTTTTAAGATGTAATAATAATTATTATAGGTAGGAGATTTTAATATAAATCCCTTTAATTTTCTCTTTATAATTCTGCCCATCCCACCTAATAATCTCTTGTGCTTTCTTCTATCTCCCTCTTTTTGGGGAAATCAAAGGTTTTTTCCCTCTCCAAATATGTCCCTTTAGGAATAAATAAGATAAAGTTTATGCATACCTGTGAGCAAAGTTACTATTTTAGAAATGGGTGGAACTGCTCCTTCAGGTTAAAGAACAAAATGCCAAATGTTGAGTCATGATTCTGCTATTAATCACATCTTGTTGACTCCCCACCCAACTTTGTATCACAAACTGCAGGCCCACACACCTAATCTTGAAGAGGATTTGAAAGAAGTACTCTGGAGTGAGACTGGAATGGAACTGATCATAGAAGATGATGTGAAGCCAGAGAAACAGAGAAGAAAACAGGGTGTAAGCATCTGATTAAGCATGTCTGCTAAACGTTATATTTCCTTTTACTTGTCCTTGTAACTTTTAAAGTTTACAGAGCCAGATCTGCTCCATACTGGTTGGATGCCACAATGAGCTTTCCCAGATAATGCCACTTTTAAAAATACAAGTGCAAACCCACACCATTTTACTTGCACCATGGGGTGTTTGATTTAAAATTCATGGTATAGCATTAATTTTCCACTTCTCTATCTTCAGTGAGACCTTTGCATGACAGAACTCTTGTTGCAGAAGTTAGCCAGGTTGAAGACCAGGCTTATGGAATCTTTATTCCTGATGATGCCCTTTGTGGATCATCTGTCGGGGACTTTTTTTCTCTCCAACTTCTTTCCTGCGCAGCAAGAAGGAGGCTGGAGACAGGGAAGAAATGGTTTGAACAATAATTTCCAGGGAGGAAAGAACAAACTGTTTTGGACTGATGTGGTCTGACTTTTGCATTTAATAGGCTTTTGAAATTAGCTTGAGGGCAGCAGGTTACCTGTCCAGGTTTGGGGAAGAGGAACAATTATACCTCAAGCAATTGGGATCTGCTGACAGGTTAGTGCAGGTGTCTTCAAACTAAAGTTTGAAGTCCATGAGACATAAAAGGGCCGAGTTTGAAGACACCTGGGTTAGTACATAATTCATTATGCACAATATACAATGAAATAGCAAAAATCTTCCTTTTTACCCCGTCTAAGACTATAAAATCCATGTCTGTAGCAGACTAGATATAGAATGGTGTGTGTTTGTCTAAGTTATTTTATTGTGCGGTTCTTCTAGTATTGTGGATTATAAGTTTTGCTTATTGAGCTTCTGTTTGCATCGGTATAGCCTCTTAAATGACTCTTTGACTTTGGGTTAGTCAGTCTTAGTCTTTAGGTAAAACTCTTAAATTTAAACTCTTAAATAGTTGAAATTTATCTTTCCAGAACTATTCCAGAATGCATGTTCTGTGAGCAAATTAGTTGTGCTAGCTCTCTCCTAGCTGCATTTCACATGTGAAAATGAGTTGTACTTGGCAAATTACTTTAAGGCATCACAGGATTCTTACTTACCTGAAGATCAGCCAAAGGGGAAAAGAAAACTATGTTATAAAACATATCAATCTGTTATGCCCCAAGTATTTTTGAACTAGGTTATATCTTTTTTTTATCTCTGTGTTATAAAAACTGATATAGAAGTGCAACTTGTAAATCTGGTAGCTCTTGAGATGTCACCGAGTATGTGTTTTTGGTAAAAACACTTGTTTGGAATTTGCAAAAGGTATGCATTATGATTGGCTATTTTAGAATTTCAGGAATTCTAAATTGTAGCAATTAGTCCTCAGTTTATGTCGTTGAACAAGTCTTGTTACGTTTTGTCCATTTGTAATTTATGCTGGAGCTGGCAGGCTTTACATTAATCTTCGTGGTTTGCTTGACTTATTACTGCACTTTGGTGTGCTGATATTTCTCAGAAAATCTTATTAGCATTGGGTTTGTTTTGCCTCCCACGGGCATTGAAAGGATCTTAGTGACAATGTACAAATAAATTAATTCTCCAAAACTTAATTCATGTCCAAATTGTTTAGGTTTCTGCAATAATTCGCTACAAGTCAGATTTAGAATCTGACATAACTTGGTGCCCGACTTTTTCCTTTTGTTTTATTTTTCCTTTTAAAACCTAAATATCCTGATTCCGTTGCTTTTTCAGTTGCACAGGAGTCCAATTAAGAAGGTCAGGAAATCCCTTGCTTTGGACGTTATTGATGAAGACTTGAAGCTGACTGTTTCCTCTGTGGCCAACCCTATTTGCTTCAAAAGAACTCAGGTGAGCTGGGGAGTAAGTTGGTAGCTGGTAATAATTTTAAAATATCTCTGCTTACCTGCTTGCTACAATATTCTTTCATTGCAATAGGAAAGTTGGTATCTCCCCAGTCTTTGTTCCTCCAGAAGGCAATTTCATACGTTCTTACACAACTGATCTCTGTTGTATAGGTGTAATTATATGCACACACTTTAAACCCTTCCTGTTTCATGAGACAGAAGTTTAGCTTTAGGGAACTCTTAATGTTTTCAGTTCTGGGATTTTGCAAATAGTGGCAAAAGACCTATATTTTACATAAAACCTGGCAACATTTCATGAAGAAGAGCTATTCCTTTTTTTAAAAGTTGCCCTTTTTTTAGGTACTTTGAGAATTGATAGTTTTTTTATTCTTGTAGCAGTTGCTTGTACTTTACCAGTGCATTGTGTTTCCCTGCAATTTTCAGTGCCAGAAATGGTAATGAAACATTTTCTTCTGATAACAATTTCTGTAAGAGCACTTAAGCATATTAGTGAGAACTGTTAAGTATTATCTGTCTGTGCTAATGAATTACCTTGAAACTGTTATATTTTTTTAAAAAAACAAACAAAATACAACAAACTCCCATGTGATTTTTTTTAAAAAAAATAATTACTGTGTATTTGTGCACCATTAATTCTGATGTAATAATTGATACTTGACTTGTTAATGTGCTTTTCTATAATGCTATAAATTAGAAGGCAGCAGCTTATTATCATCCATCCTGCAAAATAGTTGGCCTCCGTAGAGTTTCAGGAAAGCTGTGTTGGGCCCATGCTGCTTTTAGCAACCACATCTCTCAGCCTGCAGATAAGTGGCTCAATTTTATTGCAGACAAAAATATAAGAAACACATTCTGGGTAGGAAAAAAAAATGAGGTGGGAGATTGCAGATTCAAGAGTAGAACAGGCAAATGTTAATGGTATTGAAGAAAAATGATTGTGGAACTTCATTAAAATAGCAAAATGTCCAAATTTTGATCAAAAACTTCCTTGGAACACAAGAATTCAATTCATTACTTTTAATAAGGCAGCAGCTTCCTTAGTAAATGTTATTTTTCTAAAATTTTAAAAGCCTTATGCGAGAGGGATATGCCAGTCATCTTAAAGGAGGTACCGATACACCTTCTGCTTAAGAACTCATGTCTGGAAGTGGCTGTGTTAGAGGGCTATCGTCCAGTCCCAAACTTTCCCTTTTGGAGGGAAGGTTGTGGAGAAAGTGATACAATACTTATAGAAGAACCTGGGGGAAGTAGAAATATTTAGGTTTTCCCAGGCATGGGCATGGGCATTGGCATCTCAAGGTTCAGCTGTGATGAGACTTGTGTGCTCTGTGTAATCGTCTTTATGCTGCTTGATTTCCCAATAGCTTTTGGTGCCATCAACCACAGCATACTTTTGGATTGCCTGCAAGGATTGGGCGTTCAAGGCACAATGTTGTAGTGCTTTCATTTCTTCTTAAATAGGCAATTCCAATAGTAGCTGTGGGGGAGAAGAGGCTGAACCATTAGATACTCCAGTATATTGGTAGACCAGAGGATAGCTTTCTTTCCTATTTCATTTAAAATCTATATTAAGCTGCTAGGTGTGGTAATCTGCCAGCACAGGTGAATTATCTCCACTCTGGATCGAATGGGAAATGGAATCTTGACTTGGTCCTTGGGGCTGTTGGATGGGGAAAAAACTGTCCAATTAAAGCAATATACAAGTTAAACAAATGCATTATTGTGCCCTTTTCAGCAACATATTAATACATTTGATTACACTAGTTTTTAAAGCTGGAGATACAAGTGCACACCACAGTTACTCAGCCCCGGCTACCTTATGAATTGCTAAACCAGGAAGACATAGCCTGCTACTTCTATGATTCCCAGGCAGTTTTGCAACCAATGTGGTGAAGCTTTCTAGGGAGAGTGATTATTTATTCTGAATTATGGTAATAAGTATTGTTTATGTTATTATGTTCATTAGTACTGTTGCGTAGCTTTGGTGATAATTGATCTCCATAGTTAACATACTGAAATAAAGCACAAATGTGACCTTTTGCATTACTCGGCAATAATTATGAAATTTCTTATTCTTGTAGATAAGGTAGTCCTTGACCTATGACTACAATTGAGCCCAAATTTTCTGTTGCTAAGCGAGACAGTTGTTAAGTGAGGTTTGGCCAATTTTATGACCTTTCTTGCCACAGTTAAGTGAATCACTGTACTTTAGTTAGTAATACGGTTGTTAAGTGAATCTGACTTCCCCATTGACTTAGCTTGTCAGAAGGTTGCAGAACTTGATCACATAACCCTGGGAGACTGCAGCCATCATAAATACATGCCAGTTGCCAAGTGTCCAAATTTTGATCACATGACAAATTGGATGCTGCAATGGTCATCAGTATGAAAAATGATCGTAAGTCCCTTTTTCTAGCACCATTCTAATTTTTGAATGGTCACTCAATGAATGGTTGTAAGTCAAGCACTATCTGTATGCTGATGAATTATTACTTTGAACACAGTAAAGTATTACAAATAAAACATTTTTCCTGTTTACATTAAATGCATGCTTTCTGCTTGCTTTATAATGTATTAATAGGAATGGCTTGGAATGAAATCAGTAAGTATGTTTCATGGCAACTTACTTTTCTCATTGGTTGACTGATATTTAAATTTTCTTTGCAGTCCCTAAACTTTTCTTTGTCAAGCAGCAAGAATGACAACAGTTTACTCAACAGAGGATTTGTGCACATAAAGACTGAGAAGGTTTCATCTTCCAGAAGAAACCAAAGTAAATTCAGGGTACCAACTTTAGTAAGTATAGGTAGTCATGGACATTGCTAGATGCCACAATCTTAGGGATTTGAAAAATGGGATGCTAAAATCTGTACTATGCTCCTAGCAACTTATACGATTATAAGATCCATCTCTAAATTTATGAATCAAGAGTAAAGTCACCTTTCAGTCATGTTTACCTTGTCTCCTGAGGCCTTGAATAGACATGTCTGAAGTTTTCTATGCCACAATGTGGAAGCAGTTTGTCATTGTGTCAACTAACTTTTGCACTTTGAAACCGATTATAAAGTTTGGTCAGCCATTATTTTTTAAATAAAAAATATATACAATATAATGGTTGCCACTGGGCAAAAATTCCACGGCAAAAATTCTGTCTTCCTGTTTAATAATTTCATGTCTGTCAATTACAAATGCATTGCTTTGTTTTTATTTTTTTCTTTCTACGCCACTGTGTATTCCATAAGCTTCATTCTCCTGCCATTTTGATGTGTGGTCTGGTTTGAAATCTGTTGTGTGATAACAACCTATTAAAAATGGAAATATTCCTACAGTCAGTTTCTGTAGGAAAAAATAACCATTTTATTTCTTTAAGCAGGCAGTTACATTCTCAATGTGTTATTTTAATTTATTTGCTATTATCTGCTAGAGAAATAAGGATATGTTGAAATAACATCATTTTGGGACATTTACAAATTCTATGTAGCTGTGGTCAACTTAATTTTGCAGTCTGTTGATAATCCATAATTGGTTGGAATCTCATACATTAAAATTAAGTCTTTTGCAAATCTGTATTCATTTAGATGCATGTACAATGGATGTCTTTGTATTCTCTGTTTTGCAGATGTCCAATGCTTGGAAAACTGTGGCTTGTGGTGGTTCCAAAGATCAGCTGATCATGCAAGACAAAGCTCGCCAAGTCCTGGGTGTTTTGAAACATAATCACACATCTCGAACATTGATCCTATCTTGAAGAACCCTAATAATATGTAGTTCTGCTTATATATATATACAGTATATATATATGGAAATGGGGGAAGAGAGGAAGAGAAAATAACTGACTTACTTTTTCAGTGCAACTTCTCTTTTGTGACCTCTGAGATTTGAATTGTACTAAGTTTCTGATTTTAAGTGGGTTGTAGAAAATTTGGGCCTAGCAGAATGCCAAGAATGTGGCAGCCTTAAGAAATATCCCTGTGTACCTCCTAGGTAATTTGCGTAATTTGTGGAAACAACTACTGTTTTGTCTTTGCCTTCAACTGACCTACAAGAGGGACCTATGAGCTGAATGAATTGACACTGATGAGACAGCCCTGGATGTCTGGATCTAGTTAGTTTCCACCAACTCTGTTCAGCTTTGCAGAGTTGGGCAGACTGAGCCCAGAAGACGATTTGATATGCTATGAAAAATTGAAACCACTTCCTCAGAGCATTGCTGGCTAAAAACTAATAAAATCACTGCCTTTACCCTTTTGTCAGCATCTGTTGCTCCTTACTAAGATCCAGAATTACTTAAAAAGCCACAACATACAAACCTATTTTGTGTAATATTTCCGGGGTCCACCAGAAGGCGCTGATGTCAACATTATTGCTCTAGCTCAGCCGAAAATAAATGCACCTAAGGAACAAGCCAGCTATCTGAAAGAAACAGTCTATGTATTGGGTGCACATTCTTTTAGGAGACTTTGGGAATACTTATATATGAAGCTGAAGGCATTGGACATACTGCACAAGAAAAGCCACAGCCAGTGTAAATTTACTTCTGACAATGTCTGAAAGCCATATACACTGTTTTGCTGCAGAAGAAGACATTGGTATATTCTTGCAAATGAAATGGGTCTCATTGATGTGAACAGTAAAGCAGGCACAGCAGTGGCTGGGATAAGCTGTGCCTTGTTTGGGGCTTGTGCTATTCATTTGAAGTGTATCATGGTGATTGGAGAGATCCTGCCAAATCAATCATATTTGTAAACTGAATCAGCTTCCGGGTGCCTGAATCTAATTGCAAACCTGTATTATTAGGGCAAAAGGTCATGTTGCTGTTTTGCAGGTTGATGTCCATGGTGCAATAGAAAGGGAAACAGGCTGTACATCCACATCCGCTTCTCTATTATCAGTGGCAGATACTTAAGCTTGCCTCTGCAAAATGTTTAATATGAACCTCAGTCAGTATGAAAGCCTTTCTCAGAACTACTTGAACATTTTAAATATGCATTTGCATTTAAATGTCAGTCACCCTATACGTGTCTTTGATATCTGTAAATCAATATCTTAATTGGGACCTTTGAAGTCTGAATTTCCAAGACTTTTTGTAAGGCAAGAAAGGAAAAATGGGGAGAGAAATCTGAAGAACATTAGCATGACGTTACACCACTAAGAATATGGGAGAGTCTTTAAACTGATATTGATTGTATCAAATACAGATATTCCAGGGAAGAATCAATTAAGTTCTCATTTTTGAAAATAGGAATTTCATTAGTTAAAATCAAAAGCCTTTCCCATTTCTGTGAGATGCAGAAACTTTAGTCAATAGAAATAAGGAAAGCCACAAGGCATCTCTTCCGAGTAGCAAAGCCTGGTGATCATCTTAAATAGTGGAATTATATCAATCATGCCTGATAAGTTCTTGAAAATTCAAGCTTGCAATTGTAAGTCTTCAAGTTAAGCTATTAATCTGTTTTGGATTTCCCTCAAAACCAGCAGTATCATTGATTTCTTTCATTATTTATGCAATCTAATCCACACTGCCATGATTGCTGTTGAGCAAGTCTTTATCTCTGTACATAACCTACCTCACAGGGCTGTTGTGAGGCAAGCTGTATAGCTCTGAAGGAATGGAAAAGATACAAATAAAACAAGACTAACCTTTGGAAATCCTGCTGTCTATTTAAGATGCAAATGCTAGATCAGGTTGGGAAAAATTGGAGAGATTTTTTTTTGGCTGAGTATTAGCGCTTCTGGAGACTTCTTACCATTATGGGATGGGCCTTCAAATATGCTGAGCTTCAGTTAACACATTCCCCCCAGCCAGTTGATTATTAAAAACATTAATTGGCAACAATGCAGTTGAAGTCCAGCATATTGGAAAGCTGGCTGACATCAATGCATATTTAAGAATTGGGGTGGGGGTGGTTTGGGCTGGAGCTGTCTAATTAAAAGATTAGAAGGGGAGCATTAAATGCTATTGCTAATTCTGCAAATCTGATTCCACCAACATATTCTGCTGTATGAGCTTATTGCTTATAAAGGAAGACTTGATGAGCAAATTTCAAGGGGATTGAGCAGAGAGCCTGGCTAATAACAAAAACAATTAACTTTTAATGGGAATATTTCTTGCCTGAAGTCTGCCTAGCTTTGTTTTCTATACCTGCCGGACAGGTTACCTTTTAGTGAATGTTGAGCAGGTGAGGCATGCTAGAGAAATTTAAACCATAAATGTGGACTACTAGTGAGAGCTTTAAGGAAAAGGCAAACAAGGATATGAAAGCATTAACGGATCCCTGCAAATGAGGATCGGAATAAAGATGAGCCACTTTATGTTTTCAGATAAATGACTACGAGTAAGAATACATGGCTTAAGCCCAAGATACATGTGTTTTGTGGCATCAGACAATATTCTGCTTAGCATATTGGGACCAGTCTTGAAAAAGAATGAGAACAAAAATTATACTTTATTTAATCTGCCATAAATTAAATGCAGTGAAGGATTGCTTCTCTTGAAATGATTACAATTGTTAGAAGGTCTTTTTGAGATTGCCCATGACTTTGTTTCTGCCCAGATGTGCATGTGAGATTCCCTGACCACCTATCTGCTTTAGTATCTAGTAAGCTGTTTCATAAGGAGATACTGTTGACCCCAAAATAAATTGTGCCTTTTGTTTACAGTAAATCTTTCTAAATTCATAATAATGCAATACTTTTATTAATGTGCAAGATTTCATTTTTAAAGTTATGAGCCAAGGTATATGGTGGCACAGTGGTTAGAATGTACGGTAGTATTGCAAGCTAACTCACTGCTCACTGCCAGGAGTTCAATTGTGACCGGCTCAAGGTTGACTCAGCCTTCCATCCTTCGGAAGTCAGTAAAATGAGGACCCAGATTGTTGGCAATATACTGACTCTGTAAACCACTTAGAGAGGGCTGTAAAGCACTATGAAGAGGTATACAAGCTGTAGAAAGAAAAATCTTCATCAGGGTCCAGTCCAAGCTGGGAATAAACAAAATGGAGACTGTTTTAGAAAGAAGGTTGGAATTTATTGAAGGGCAAGTCAGAAGTGTGGCTCTGGGAAAGCTGACCACATATTGCTGGAAGTGGTGGACTTTTATACCTTCTGGGGCTCTTGAGGTTGTTTCCTGTTCCTGTCTGAGGTTTTGTATTTCCTGGGTCATGTACTTTGACCTGAGTCTGAGTGTGCCCTTTTGATATTGGTAGGTTAATCCTATTATGTCCCCAAAGGTCATGTCTTTTAGAGTTTGGGTGCAGTATGTAGATTTTAGAGGTCTTTGTCTTCCTAATCTCATAGCTTCTAGCTTCCTGGCCCTAATCTTCCTGAATGGATTATTAAAACTGCATTTCTAAAAGCTGGTTTCTGCTGAGTTTGCTGGCTGGGAGGAAGGAGAAGTTTCTGCCTTTTAAAGATCTTCTCCATTATTCCTTTGGAGAAATATATTTTGCCTTTTCAATATTTCCCAATATATTTTTCTCTGGATTCTTCCCACAAAGTCTAAGTACTATTGCTATTACAAGGCATACCAGCAAAGAATGACAAAATATGTCGTATAATAAATTATTATTTCTTGGTCACATACAAAAGACATGTTTTGCAACAGATCTGTATTGTAAAGGTCATACAACTTATAGGAGCCCAAGTGACCTGCAAAACTAGGGAGGGGCATGGAAGTCTACAAAAAGATAAGTACTATGAACTTTAATTGAAAAAGTAATTTGCATCGCTATGGTCATAGTTTTATCATAAATGAAGCACCTTCATCAAGAAGCTTCCTTCCAGAGTGTGGGGGGCATGTACAAAAGCCTAGTCACCTGATTGCTGAAATCTCTGCATGTTGAAATGTACAGTCAGTTGCAACATTTGGTCTGAAAGAAGTGCTATTAAATCTTTTTCAACTGTTTTCCCCTAAAAGTATATCTCAGGTTCATTCCTAAGATTCAAGCTGTGCTTCTTTTGCAAGATGATATTTTCCCAGCCTTGTGTAGGGTATACCTAGAAATAATTCTTGTCTTAACTGGTGCACATTACTATGGTGGCAGTATAATTGTAATTGTATGGCCATTGTTGGCATCTATTCACTATTGTCAATTACACTTGCTGGAGCCACTTTGCAGTCTTTAAAAAGTCACAAATACCCTTTTAAAGCTGTTGATGCCGTTGAGTTGTTCTTTATTACTGCCATTCTAACATTTTCATCTATTTTAAAAAAAATTGAAACTAAAACAGTCCTGTAGGGCTTCGGTTATTTAGGAACTTTTCTGAGTCTAGTAAAACAAGGAAATGCTTTTCTGTGGATGTCCTTGTTAGCAAGAGATTTGTATAAATATAATGATAAAAAGTAGGAGTTTGAACAGAAATTATCTGAAAACATCCTGATGAAGGAAGATAATTATACTCTGAAACTACAGAAAATGCCTTGGGAGTATGCCCAATTGAGTACTTAAAAATTCTGATAGGTGATCAAAATTTTTCGGATTCAGGGATGATTTGGAACTTAATTAGAACTTGTAGTTCTAGGCTAAAAAAAATATTAATTGGCATTTAGAAATATTTCATCTTACAGAATGTGTTTTTAAGAGTGAACATTCTAAGAGTGTATTCAGAAATACTAAATGAATATTTTAATAAAGATTTATTTTATTTATCAGATTAATACAAAAATATGGCAGATTGTTTTTCTGAGTGAGCTAAGTGCAAAATGGAAAACAAAACCTATTTCATTAAAGTTGTTTTGGCCATCTACTCCAGTAGACTCTGGTTCACTGATGCATTAATTTCCTTCAGGAAGAAAAGTTACTCTTTTTATCCCAGGATGAAGATGAATATAGCTGAAGCCACTGTCAAACTACTTTTAACGTTTAAAGGTTTGGTTTAAAACAACAATACTTGTTTTCCAAATGCACTGCAGTTCACCAACACTCAGGAAAGCAGAACTTAACCACCTACAAAATATATTCAAGAATTATTGACCCAACCTCATTTCATTTAAAGGTGCTCTGGGAAAGAAACCAACAGAAAGACACAAATATACACAAAAGACACAAAAATATAACATTGATACAAATGCTACGAGTGATGCAAAGAGTCATGGAAAGATGCATGCTCGGCATTACAAGACAAGATAGAAAGACCTGCACATGGATTAGAGAACAAACGAACGTATATACAATATCATCAAAAGAGTTAAAGAATTGAAATGGAAATGGGCTAGTCATATAGCAAGAAGAACTGATGGCAGGTGGACCAAGGCAGTCATAGAATGGATCCCACTTGATAAAAAGCATCCATGAAAGAGACCTAAAACAAGATGGATCAGCAAGTATTGCGGGCCCAATTGGCAAAAGAAAGCTCAGGATTGTATTGGTTGGAAACATGTGGAAGAGGCCTTCATCCTAAAATGATGATATAAAAAATCCAGAACACATCAGCATCCATTAGGCACCACACCAGAAACCTACAAGAACACCATAAATTGATTCTATGCAAACTGAAAGACAGAACACTGTATGAAAAATTTACTAAGATTGCAACCTGCACTACATAGAACAGATAGTATGCAGCTGCATCAAAGAATTAAAGAACCCATGTCTGCAATTAAGAACCAGGATTTCAAATTCTTAACAGCTACCTATGTCCTTCATACAAATCATACATTTGACTAGAATAATTGAATATGCAAACAGCAGGAGAGCCAGAGCATTCCTAGAAGCCCAGCACTTCAATATCTGGGTCATAAACAAATCTGTGGAGCTGGATACAATCTACCATCCAAGCCCCAGAGAACAAACAGACAAGATAGACCCATCAAAATAAAAACTATCCCTAGCAACCAATTATTTGACACATACCAGGAAACCTCCAATCATGCCCCCCAGACTATCATTTCTACAAACATTTCAAGGAACTGTTGTACTGAAAAAGACTTCCTGAGACTGATCAGTACTGATCTCCTGAAGACCAGAAAACCTGAATACTAACTATGTAGTACTAACTATATAGAGTTCTCCAAAGCTTTTAACTGTATTTCTGCTGAAGTAAAAAACTCAGGAATCCTGAACTTGGAAACAGATTCTCACCTAACATAATAGATACATGACATAATAGAGCAATGTTGCTAACGTGGAAACCAGATTTTGCACCCAACCTATTGAAGATGTCTACTTCCCTCCATATTCGAAAGCACTATTACACACAAACACCATCAAAGCTGACACCAGCCAGAGCATATAAAAACTCAAAGCAGTAATGCAAGATCGGAAGATGTGGAAAGATCTGGCCGATAGAATAACCAAGAGTTGGACACAACTGAATGGATAACATCATCACACACAAAATTAGAGCTGCATTCACTTATTCTCTCTCCAATGTGTTAGGCACCATCATCTACCAGCAATGTCCCTTTTGATTTTACATTGGACAAATAGGTCAAAGTTCATGCAAAAGAATTAATGCACATAAGTTTGACATTAGAGTTCAAAACGAGGACAAAAAATATCAGGGCATAAATTAAAGGGTCCTATAGATTAGTGTCTAAAGTTTCACTGTCAAAGTCTTGTTACTTTGATGAGGTTGTAATATCTTACTCTCTGACGAATTGAGTATACGTAGTTTTCCAAAGTCCGTTAGAAACTTCTAGAGTTGTTTGTGTAACCTAAAAATTATGTAGTGTTAACGATTAACTACTCCCTACTATTTACAAACCTCCTGGCACATTATGCCAAGGGGTCTTCAGTAACCTCCAGCCTGAAGCTAAACAATATAGGGATATGCAAATACATTATTGCTGCCAAGGATCTGCTCAAATACAGAAACTTTAATTTGTTTTTCAGTACCCACTTCACCCTGCAGTCATTTTTATTCTGCAGAGACATTCTCTGGAAGAAAAGATGATAAACACTGGAAGAAATATTTCATTGTGAAGTGCTCTTACCATCCTGCAAATAAAGAATAGAAAGAACAGTTCATTTGCTATGATCCCTCATAGAGAGAAAGAGTTTGTGGTGGTAGCAGACTAATTAGGAGAGGTTTAGGTTGCTGTAGAAAACCACAGAGATGACCTTGGAGAAGAAAACCAGCACAGGTGAATGAAGACCAAGAATGGAAGAGGGCAAGAATAGAATAAAACATTTGGAAGCCACCAAATACCTACACTTGAATTATTAATTGAACCAAAATTAGCTTAGCCCAAAGAGCAAGTTAATTTATAAACCATAGCTAAACTATTTTGGGGGTCTCAAAGTCCTATTCTGATTATTGTCCTTTTAACCACAGCAGTGGTTAAAGTGCAAAGAGGGTTGATTGCTTCTAATAATATCCATTGATGATTAACTACAGACGGAGGAGGAGTTTCATATACTTATCATCAAATGGCACCTAAGATTCATATTGCTTTGTGAGGTGCACTTCCACTTGGGCTGCTGAATCAGTTTCTATCTTTCTGGAGCCTATTTTAAACCCATGGGTGATATGATACAATTGAGGCTAGAGAAGGGGTGAGACTGCTTATTAGTGGAGTTTAGTTTTACAGAGATGTGCCAGTAGCATTGTTCCTGCTATTGCTCCCAGTCCATTGGCATGTTCAGCGATTATTTTTAGGGACTTCCTTGTATATCAGGTTTCCTGATTCAAGACAACTTCCAGGTCAATGCTCCTATCTTCCTTCATGGATAGAAACTTAGAACGATTGAAGATGACAATCCAGGAATGTGAATATGCAGTCTTCTGGCAGAGGCCAAATCACAAGTCCTAAGAGCCCCATCTAGCATCCCTAGCAGTGAAATAGTTGTTCAGCAAAATTTTGGGATTTCAGGTTCTCACCCTAACTTCAAAAACATAATATTGGATTTAGAATTATTAGATGTCACCTTCTGATTGAAACTAGGTAATCTATGCTAGTTAATTCCATGTCAAGGGCTTTTGGTAGACAATCTGAACAGGGGGTTGGAGTAGAAGACCTCCGAAGTCCCTTCCAACTTTTTCATTATTTTTATTATTTTATTATTACATCATTTAAAAATCCTATTACCCAACATCCCTATCTCTACTTTTGATAGGAGATAGTACACTATGGAGAACCTCAGATTTGAAACCCCAAAGGTGCTTTGGAGCATGCAGGGGTACAAATATAATTTGTTTCTGAAGTTCCTTAAATATATCCCCTCCCCCTGGACTGAACAGCAGCTGCAAAAAGAAAACTTTCTCATTATTGGAGAGGAATGGAATGAGTAGCTGGATGTTCTGGTTCCCCCCTCTTGTCTTATGTTATTTGGCAGAACAATGTATAGAGTTTGGACTAACAACATGGAGAGGTCATGAAAAAATTTCACTTCATTTTTGGAAAGGAGTCAATAGGACACGTTATTTTCTTCTCAGTCCAAGAACATTGTTATTGGAGAATGGTCTTCTACAATGCCTACATAGATCAGAATGATTAGTAACTGATCTTGGTAATTGATCTTTTGGTCTCACTTTCATGTCCTCCCAGCTATTTACCCATCATTAATATTTGCTAGTCTGGAATGGAGAGTCTTATTCATTTTTGCATGTCCTCTTTTATTAAAAATGTTTGCACAACAAATGTTCTACATGGCTTTTTAATTAAGTATCATTAGTCATGTCTTAAAATAATCACTGTGTACATTTAATGATTGTTTCTGATCAAACATGTATGGTCTTAGGTTTAGTCAACTATGTATTCTTCCATTTTTTTCCTCATGATCATCAGGGTACAGGACTAATACTTTGTATCTAGGAGCAGGGCTTTTTTTGTCATAGAATGCCCAGAACAGAGTTCCGGCACCTTTTTTGGATGGAACCTTGTAGGATAGGCAAGGCGGATTGTATGACATGTGTGAGTTCCGGCACTTTTTTTTTTTTCCAAAAAAAGCATTGTCTAGGAGGATATGTAGATAATCCTTATTTTTTCAGAATTGTGTGCCAGAGAACAACTGTGAAATCTATTTCACTATTAACACAGTGAACCATCTCAGCAGATAGTATTGGCTGATCTCGTTTAGACTTGGAATCTAGGCAGCTCTTGTTAGCAAATCATATGTAGACTGAAAAAATTTTAAAAATCCAAGAATGGAATGGCAAACCACTTTGTATATTATTCACAAGAGAACTTCATTAACATATTCATAAAGTCATTAGACGTCAACTACAATCTAAATTGATTTATGAAACAGACACTGGAAAACCTGAATGCAATGTTAAGCACTCCTCCCAAAACTGTTATCAAAATTTTAATTTTCATTCTAACAGGAGGGAAAAACACTTAAGATATCAGAAGCAATAGGAGTTATGCTTTAGAATCAGATCATATTTACTTTTGGGGGCTGATATTATCCACTTTGTCTGCCCTAATCCTACAAATAATAATAATAATAATAATAATAATAATAATAATAATAATAATAATAATAATAATAATAATAATAATAATAATAATAATAATAATAATAATAATAATAATAAAGTTGGAAGGGACCTTGGAGGTCATCTGGTCCAACCCCCTGCTCAGGCAGGAAACCCTATATCATTTCAGACAAATGGCCATCCAATGTCTTCTTAAAAACTTTCAGGGTTGGAGCATTCACCGCTTCTGGAGGCAGGTTGTTCCACTGGTTAATTGTTCTAACTGTCAGGAAGTTTCTCCTTAGTTCTAGGTTGCTTCTCTCCTTGATTAGTTTCCATCCGTTGCTTCTTGTCCTGCCTTCAGGTGCCTTGGGAAATAGCTTGACTCCCTCTTCTTTGTGGCAGCCCCTGAGATATTGGAACACTACTATCATGTCTCCCCTCGTCCTTCTCTTCATTAAACTAGACATACCCAATTCCAGCAGCCTTTCCTTATATGCTTTGGCCTCCAGTCCCCTAATCATCTTTGTTGCTCTTCTCTGTACTCTTTCTAGAGTCTCAACATCTTTTTTACATCGTGGTGACCAAAACTGGATGCAGTATTCCAAGTGTGGCCTTACCAAGGCATTGTAAAGTGNCCCACTACACACTTCCCTCCATGTAGATGCGGTTCCATTCCGGTAGTTCCCCAGTGCTCCAGGATCTTTGAAAAATATAGTTCAATGGTTCTGAGATCGCATCTGCCAGTTCCTTGAGAACCCTGGGGTGTAATCCATCTGGTCCTGGTGATTTGAACTCATCTAGGCTGGACAGGTGCTCACTTACTGTTTTCTTGCCTATCTTAACTTGCGTTTCTATTCTGTTTTTCATGGCACTATTTTTGGTAGGTTGGTCTGTTTTTTTCCCTTTGTGTAAAGACAGATGCAAAAAACGAGTTAAATAATTCTGCTTTCTCCCTGTTGCTTGTCACCTTCTTGCCACTTTCACCCATTAATGGACCAATCATTTCCTTCACTTTTTTCTTGTTTTTTACATGTTGAAAGAAGCTTTTTTTGTTATTTTTTACTTTGGTTGCAAGCCTTAGTTCATTTTGAGCCTTAGCTTTTCTCACTTCATCTTTGCAGGCTTGGGCTATTTGTTGATATTCTGACTTAGTTATGTGCCCCTCTTTCCACTTTCTATACTTGTCCTTTTTATCTTTCAATTTATCAGAGAGTTCTTTATGCAGCCATGCTGGTTTCTTTTGAGAGCTGTTATTTTTCCTCTTTGTTGGTATTGTGCTAGACTGGGCTTTTATTATCTCACTTTTCAAAATTTCCCAAGCTTCTTGAATTGTTTTCCCCTTGAGGATTCTCATCCATGGAATCCTTCCCAAGCCCTAAGTTTATTGAAATTAGTTCTCTTAAAGTCCAAGACTCTAGTTTGACTGTGTTCTATTACTTGTGCTTCCATAATGTTGAATTCCAATATTGCATGATCACTTCCTCCCAATGTTCCTGTGGCTTCAACACCTTCTATCATTTCATCTCTGTTAGTGAGAATTAGATCCAAAATGGCTAATCCCCTAGTTCCCTTCTCTACTTTTTGGGAGACAAAGTTGTCTGCTAGGTTTGCAAGGAATCTGTTTGATTTTCCCCTTGGTGCAGAGTTTGTCTCCCAGTTGATGTCAGGGTATGTTGGAGTACAGCCCCATATATTACTGAAGGGCTAAATTTGGCTGAAGGGTTCTGTCAGGACCCACTTCAACTAATCACCCAACAAAGTAGAACTCTTGAAACAGGCATTGTCTCAAAAGGAAACTTTTATTAGGGACTAGTGATAGCAGTCAATTTAAGGTGAGATCTGAAGAAAAGCCCATGTGAACGATATAATCAAGCAATATGCCCCCTCCCATCAAAATCATAATGTCCGTTTGAAATCCAGCCAATCCACAGGTAGCCTGGTGGACAGCTGACCAGCACAGTAGGCACATATCTCAATGTCTTCTCCAGCTTTCGTTTCCTTGTAACTGTCTCCTAGATAAGGAGACACATTCCATACTCAAAAGGAGGCCAAAGGAGAAAGTGAAAGTTAACACTATGAATCCCCCATGCACCCCCTCCCCCCAGCAAGAATGGCAGGACGCAAAAGGATAGAAGGAGAGAGCAGATGAGGGTTTTGGGGTCTGACAGGTTGTGAATCCTTGGATCTTCTTCAAAATTGTAGGATTGTGGATGTGTAACAAGGGAAAACCCAATAATTTTCTTCTATCTGTTCTAGTTTGGACTAGCTGAATTCTACATGAAGTCCTGTTCTGGATTCACCAAAACAGATTTAGGCTTTTCAGCTTGAGAATATACTGAGAACCTCTGGGGGTGCAAAATCTGGGCAAAACTAAAATTGTTCTGTCTTTAGTGATGTCCTTGAGTTTTATAAGCTTAAATCTGGGGAGGTGGGTGTTTAATTTTAGGTTTCTTGAACCATATGTCCTATGAATGTAGTTATATGAGGAGATGGGCTGACTCAGTGTTTTTGATAAAGTACAACCTGTAAATCAGTTACAATCTGCTGGGCAGGCCATCATGGCAGAACATATTTATTCTAGCCAGGCCAGTGAGAACTATCTTTCAAAACAATTTAAAAATAAATGTACCCTTCTAAATCTTTGTGGACTATACCAGGAGGCACGAACCCCTGGTCTGCGGCATGCCATTGTTTTTGGTAGAAAAGTGTTAGTAAAATGAAAAAAACCCTGCTGCATACACTCTTGGCTCAGCAAAACAACTCTTCTTTTTATACTTGATATACTAGAGAAATCCTGGAACAGCCAGGTCAAGCCAGGAAATTAAAAATCTGGCAGGGTGACCCAGATGATTCGACATCCTTACCTTGTATTTGTCTGAATTGTCTGAATTTAAATTTTGTGCAATATAGAAGCGGAGACAACAAGCAGATAGGGCAAAATATAGAAGATGCACAATCCTGCTCATTTCAGCATTTACATTGCCTTTTTTCTTGTGAGGAGGAGGAGGAGGAGGAGGAGGAGGAGGAGGAGGAGGAGATCAGTGAATTGAAGTGGTCAGGAGAAAAATACTCCCGCCTGTTTTTCAATACTGGATAGCAAAAGGACTCAAGAAAGCTTCCAGCCCCAAACTCCCAGATCATAAAATACAGAAACACTTTCCGTATACCGATAGAAATGCAATGATTTGAGTCATTAAAGATGAACTGGCCTAACTGCATATTACAATGTCTGCAAAGTAAATTTGATATAAAAAATGAAGAATGCTGCAGTGGGAAAGTTGTAATTACCATGTCTGCTTCTCATATACCTTGACAGTCTACATGGATTAAAATAGTGATTTTTGAATTATATTTAAAGGTTGTTCTGATAAAGGTTTTTAAGCCTTCAAATTTAATTAACATTAACCCTTGCTATTCAATGTCCTGATAAACTGCTACGAAATAACATTTGAATACTTATTAGGAATATGTTAATTTAATTTAGGTCCTAGTTTAATGTAGATTATTACTTGCACAAAAACATACTGCTGTTATTGGGAATTATATGTAGATTTAATTGCACTTATACCCTAATTATAAACAAAGTTAAATGTTCTTTCTTCCCTTAGAAGCATTACTTTTTATGAGATTTAATTGAAATCCGTAGGCTGATTTCACAAACGGTATTTAGATCGCTCACTGCTCTTCTTCTCTAGATAAATCCAAGAGAAAAGCAACCTCAATTGCAATGGAATTGTTTTCAAATGATTCTCTTCTGCTCATTTTCTGCATTCATATTTTAAATAACTTGTCTCACACTAGAAATCACAATCCTATAAAACATTAGGTCTATGTGCATTCAACAAAACTCAAATTATCTAAATAACTTATTTTGGAATGAACATATGAACTGATCTTAATAAACTATCATTTGCTACTTCAATGCAATTTTTATTATCCAACTTTACTGATACATTAGGCATACAAAAAAGTGAAAGCTTCCGAAAGCTAAATAGAAAACTATTATATAAATATATAGGAAATATATAACTCTGAGTTTATGTAATAGATGTCACATCCTGGTTTCAAATAGGCATTTGAGGAGAAAAAAAGATATACCTTTTAAAATAGAAGTGACTTGAAAAGCATTGCCAATCTTCTCCAAATTTGTTGCCCAGGTGACAATTATAGTGCGCGCGCGCACACACACACAATTGTTTTATATATATATGCTATATTCTATTCTCTTTTCTACCAGGAAACACTCTCACCCCCATAATTCTTACTCTCTCCAATAATACATTCAAGTAGTCATTGCCAACAAGATTATAATAAACATGAAACCAATGACAAATACAAGAGAGAAATCATGATGTTTGGAGGGGTAACCTAAGATTTCCAGAAGTACAAATTATAAGGCAAACACTCCTCCAAAACAAAACAGAAAGGCAACCCCTCCTTCCTGCCTTAAAAACAAGGTATTAAATATCAGCCTTTCATCACATCATGCTAAATAAGTCTTGAGGGAAAAATCTGGAGAACAAAGGATGGAGACAACAAGCTGAAAAGCATTCTACACTATATTGCAACTTTTGTGATAACTCCAAACTTTTCTCTAATCAGAGCACAACCCCAAACTCCATGCAGCCCTGCAACAATTCTGTATGCAATTGAATGCCTCCAAAAATTGCCACCAAATTGTGATTGTTAAGATGACAAGAGGAAAAGAATGTATGTAATCATATCCAATGTACGTCTACTTCATTTTACTCTAGCTTAAGACTTGTTTTCTTTCCCTTGTTTCTTCACTTCTTCAAGAGCAACCCTCAGCATGCCAATTAAAGGTCAAATACGATTGTAGCCTAAACAATCTGCACCTGAAATGCAACAAAAATGGCCTCCTCAAAGACATCTGAGGCAACATCTAAGTAGGAGCTATGATGGTTATGTTAAAATGAATATATTTAATCTTTATGGTCTTACAGAATTCACATTTGGGTTACATTTAAAACTGTCCCTTCAGGTAACTAGACTTTCAAAAAGAGTTTCCAATGTCAGAGGAAAAATGAAGTTGCACTCTACAGAAAGGCATACTTGGACAAAATCAATGTCTTCCCCATCCCCGTCAGGCAATAGGTTGATGAGAAAAAAGATTCCATCAGTGGACAATTATTCTTATGTCTAATTATCCTACTGCCGCTGAATAGTTTTTTTGGGTGGGGAAAGTGGAGGCTAGAGGAATAGCACATAACCAAACAGCTGTAGAAGGAAAAGGAAGAAGACTGCATTATATTCCTCAAAAAGAGCCAAGTTTCTGAAAGCAATTTTGGCATCTTATTTGAAAAAGGAACAAAAGTGAAGAGAAAACTTTGCTTGAATTAGTTGTCTGAAAAATGACACTAATTAGGCCTTGATATTCTTTTAAGTACAATTTTAGTTTCCCAAATTCAGGAAAAGAAAGCTTTTAATAAGATTCCCATTTATGGGGAAAGTCAGGGATGGTCAACCTTGTGTCTTCCAGATGTTGACCTGATTCCCATTAGCCCCCACCAACGAAATCCACAGTAAAAGATAGTGGGTGTAACTCAAAATATCTTAAAATAACATGTTTACCAGGAAATACTCTCATCCCCATAATTCTTACTCTCTCCAATAAGACATTCAGGGTACTGTATTAATCACGAGATTAATATACTAAAAATGGCTCCCTTACCTAAAGAATGATAGAATACATTTACTTATTTCATTAAGTCACAATAGGGTTCTCTCCCAAAAAGCGAAGAGCTTTGCAATAGTTAGATGAAGCAGCACTGTGAAAAGTCTACACACCTGTTAAAATGCCACTTTATGCACTTACACAATCATGTCATTGTTAATTTTTCGTTATTACCCCAAAAAAGATTTGTTTGCTTTTCAATTGATTTGTACAGCTTATATGTTATATTAAAGGTCAAAAAAAATCTCGAGTGATTTATCTTGGTCTGACTTTTTTACATCTCAAAAACCTGGCATTTTAACAGGGGTATATAGATTTTTTATATCCACCATAGAAATAAGATGTTTGTCATTCCTGGTGATTTGCCCAAGACCCTTTGCTTGCTGCTATTAGAAACAAATGCTGAATTCAGTCCAGAGGTGAGAAAGTTAGCTGGCTCCTCAAATGCTCTTGAACGTATCTCTCAACAGCCCTGCCATGGGATGTGGTGGCTGCTGGTGATGGGAGATGGTGTTCAACGACTAATGAGATCGTTTCCTCATTTTTAAAACAGGACAAGTGTTTCAATCGCATAGATCTCATGGAACTATGCTTCCTTTCCCAATGCATTTGGCTTCGTTTCAGCTTCAAGGTGCATGAATACGGCTTTGAGGGGCTTGGCTTGCAATTTTCTAAAAGCAGCACAATAATATTAAAAAGTGTATGTAAAAATAATGGAGTAAATTTTGTGTTACCAATTAATTTATCTGGCACATGGCTTCAGTGAAATTAGGGAGAAAAATAGCCCAATAGTAGTAGTATATCTCATTGATTTAATAACAGGATTTATATAGCACACAAAGAGTTCTCTACTCTTATCTTCTATGCCAGTAAAAATGAGCACAATGATTCACAACTTTTTAAATGGTTTATCTTTGAATCAGCAAATGATTTAAGTCATTTGTATTACCCATCTAGAGATCAAAAAAATTGTGCCTCAGTAGAATCTACTAAAAAACATCCACTATGTTCATGGCTGGGCTTAAATTCTGAATATGTTCTTCAGGTCCAAAGCCAACATCCTGACCGCAATCACAATCTGAAATAAAACCTACATATCTTATGTCCAAGTGTGCACAGGACAACAGCCTGTTGCATACTTAAGCGGCAGAACAAAAATCAAACTACAGAATGGAATGTCAATGAACTGTACAATTTCATCACAATGGGCAGCATTCATCCTTCCAAGCTATATATAAATACACCTACAAATATATTGCTCTAGCTATAAATCTTTTTATTAAAAAAATAAGTCATAATATTTTTATACCATCCACTTTCCTTATTTTCCCCCAACTGCATGTAAAAATAAGTGATAAGGAGAAATGTTCATCTTATGAGAGAAGAACAGAACATTTGAGGATTTCTGAGCAAATTATATTAGTCTTCTTCTGTTTTTATTTTCTTTGCCACTGGTTGAGAATCTTCAGCAAGCAAACCTTGTGCTTTCTGATTAGAAGTGCAATTTCCTGTTAAAGTGTTCACAGTATTGTATAATTCTGCTGGGGGGCATGGGATTGATACACAATTTCTGGGAGAAGACACCATCATAGACTGCTCCTGGGATGCCAAGGGCACTGAAATTGCTGGTGCTCTTGCAGCAAACAATTGTGCCAGATTCTCCAAGGCAACCGTCTGTCTGTCCATGGCCTCTGCTATCCGTCTGGTAGACGTTTCCATGAGAGCAATCAGTTTGTCCATGTTTTGAGCAGCCTGATTTACATGATTGGCAAGTATGGTAAATTCCTCCTTATGGGAATCACATGCTCTACTCTGTGCAAGTTCAGAGGTTTCACTGTGTTTTGAGTGCAAATCAGACAGAGCATTTACTAGTCTGTCACCCACTTGGGAAATGGCATCTACTATGTCTGAAGTAGTTTCAGTTTGTCTCCTTTGTTTCCTATTCCAGTGGTTGTTGCTTATTCTGTCAGCATCAACCAGGGATGCCCTGGAAAAAGTGCCAGATGGGCCTACATTGAAAACAAGGAATAGGAGTTATCAAGTGATCAAAGACAATCCACAATCCACATTAATCTCCCTAGAATTCATTAATATTTAACCTGGGGGCAAGTCAAATTAGGAAAAGAAACAACCTCTGAACAGATGCAAACTTTAATAAGTAAGCAATATTCAAACCTGTGCACTTAAGTCAGTAAATTTTATGCAACATTAAATGATAGTATTTCCCTATCCACTTTAAAGAAATTAAGCACAGCTTCCCCTAATTTAATTTAGCTTAAATCATACCAGAAAACCCGTCTTTCTGAAAATGGTGCTAATTCTTAATGTTCACCTGAGCTGATGGAATGACCATCTCCTCTTGTATTAGGGAAACTAGGTGAAGCCACATCTCTCGCAAGAAGGCCATCTTCTTCATGCGGTTCCCATTCATCATCTGGAGACTGGGCATTTACAGGTTCGGAATCCATCCGTGCATCTTGAAAATAGCCATTGGAGTCATCTGTAGGTTCTGGGATGGATGTTTCATCATCATCAGAAACCAAGACAACACTTAACTTTTCATTTTTTTCTTGCTCGAAGCCCAATTTTTGGACCTCATGATTCCTCCTATCTATAGATAGAGAAACTTTGGACACCACAAGACCCTTGTGCATGCACAGGAAACTGTTCAAAGAATCATAAAATGGCAAGGCGCGTTGACCGCTCACAGAAGAGTTGTTTCCACAAACAATTGCTTTGTATCCTCGTCGAAGTTCCTTGGCACGCAAGCGACACTGCTTCATATCCCGGTCATAGCCATATTCTCGCATCCTATCAGAGATCCACTCATACTGTGCCTCGTTCCGAAAGTTGGTGGCCAGGGAGGCTTGGACTTGGTCATCACCCCAGATCTCAATGAAAGTCCGTATTTCTTCATCAGGCCAATATGGATTACGATGGCGAATACTTTTTCTAGGAGCAAATGACTGGATGTTCATATTCTCCCCTGGCAGTTGCTGTTGATCAGAAAGCAACAACTTAATCCCAACAGATGATGAACTTTTCGTTGATGTTAAGTATTTTGCCCGGAGATGGTTCAATTCTTGCAAGTTATTCTGCAGACTTTTTAAAAAATCATAGTCACCAGCCATTCTCTTCTTTATGCCCTTGCTGTCAAAAGGGAAGCCAAACATTAATATTCTACAAATCTACAAATTTTACCAATTATCCTGGGGTTCCTTGTTTGGTAGGCCTGATTGTATAAACACAGTACCCTCTCTATGTTTAATATGCTGCTTTCAAAGAAATGCACACTCAGAAATTTGTTTTAAAGAACATATATGCATCACATTTAATAGAAGAATCACGGTGTGCTCTATAGAGCTAGCTCCCATAATCTATTCATTACTTGAATCCAAAGAGAACTACATACATTAAAATTCAACAGTTTGGAGTAACTATGGATAAGCCCTTTTCTGAACTGAAAAAGAAATACAGTGATGCAATTTGACTTTATTTGTAAAAGAATTGTATTCATGTAGTATTCATCCTTGATACTGTATATAATTCAAATGTTATTCTTTAATGAAGTAAGTTCACTATTATTCTTCCAAGTCAATGTGCTTAGGAACTGCCATTACAATCACTGCAATTTTTTATTCATGTAAAAGTTCAATTATTAGATTCAGCATATGACAATACTTCACCCAGCCTTGCCTGCAGGCATCCGGATTTTAAAAGAAGGACATTAATTAATGTAGATAATTAACAAGATAATAAACTCTGAAAAAGCAACTACCTCAAAACACTACAACAAATTAAATGCCTGCATTTGAAACTTGATATAATATAGCCAAGCCACAAGTAATCCTATATTTTTAAAGTTTGAATTGGGGACTCAAATTTTCCATCCATCCATCCATCCATTGGCCTGTTGTATCAAAAGTATTTTGCTCTTTCTCATGGTGGGGGTGTATGAAAATAAATGTACACATACACACCCCCATATATACACACACACACGTTTTTGTTCAACTTTCTATAGACTAGTGCTCCCCAGTTATGCTCCCATTACCTAGTAGTCAAAATGACTATGTTGACTGGGGCTGATTCAAGCTTCATCAAGCTGGTCTGTAGTTATTTGAGTTCCTTTACTGATTACCCTGGTTACTTCCACTCCGGTTCCCATCAGTCTATATGGGAATTTCCTTAAGTAGAAGTTGGACGTCTGGAAATCGTGCATGGCAAAATCCGAGAAGCAAAGGGCTCAGAACCCAAATCCCTTCCTTTCAAAGCCCTGCTCTGAACGAGATATAGAGGATGGCTGCCAAATTGGGTCCGTGATGACAGCCTCCTTTAAGTGTCTCACGGGGCACTTAAATCTGGGTTTCTGCGCGTGTTTATAAATGTATTTTAGAAATATCAACCCTGGAGTACATCCGCCCTTTTTCCAATCGCCTCCATTCCCAGAAAATCCCCCTGGTGATGTTCTCCCGCACTTTCGGAGCCAAGCCTGGCTGCTCTCCTAGGCTATGAAGGCCGTGGCGCGTTCCCACGACCCTCCATGCCGCCTCTTCCTAAAAGCTACTGCGCTCCCTTCCTACAGTCGCACACTTACCGTACTTGCAAGTTCCCGGCTCGCTCGTTGGCAAGCAAAACAGCTGCGATTGGACCGGCGGCAGGACAAGCACGTCATCGACCCAATCGGAGCCTATTTCAAAAAGGCTGGACAAAAGCAGAGGAAGAAGGCGGGGCATCAACACTCCATCAGGAAGGTGGGGAGAGGCAAAAGTCAAGCTGCTGACTGACAGGCGGACCTTCGAATCAAAGGGCGGAGAATGAGGAAGGGCGGAGAAGAAAGGCTAAAAAAATGTTGCATCAAGATAAACTCGAAAGAAAATAGGCAGGTTGGGACTCAGGTGGCTTAAAAGCATCCTCTCTCGTTGCAAGCGCGTCTCCCGAGATGGAGGCTTGCAATGGTTATTGCAAAAAGGAAAATAAAGTGTAACAGAAGGCGGAGGTTAAAACAGATAACAGACAGTGTCCCTCCTCTCTCTCTCTCTCTTTCTTTACCTTGCAAAGTTAGGCATTTCTGGCGGAGAAGCAGAAATTCCCGCGGAAACGGGGCTGAACTTTAAAAGTCTTCAAGCGGGCAACGCTCGCAGTTCAAAGCACTCGTCCTTCCACCTGGTTGAGAGAGCCCATGTGACCGCCAGACCTCCAGTCACTTTAGGGGAGTGTCCAAAAGCGAAGGTCTGCGCGCTGTTATCCCCGGGATGCTGCGCTCTTGGCCTGTCTGGGTTATAATAATAAAGTTGGAAGGGACCTTGGAGGTCATCTAGTCCAACCCCCTGCTCAGGCAGGAAACCCTATACCATTTCAGACAAATGGCTGTCCAGTCTCTTCTTAAAAACTTCCAGTGTTGGCGCATTCACCGCTTCTGGAGGTAGGTTGTTCCACTGGTTAATTGTTCTAACTGTCAGGAAGTTTCTCTTTAGTTCTAGGTTGCTTCTCTCCTTGATTAGTTTCCATCCATTGCTTCTTGTCCTGCCCTCAGGTGCTTGTTCCATCCTCCTGTCTTTCCACCGGCTTGTGGTTGCCCTTTTCTTCTTGTCTGGGACAAAATATCGGAGTTAGACAGGACTTGGATATCAGTGAATTCCTGGTTTGCTTAAGCATGGTTTGCTCAAGCCACAGCGTCCACGTTGATTTCTTGAGTAGTTTCTTGTGCACGGAAAAAGGTCAAGTAGGTAAAAGTATCTCTCCCTCTCTCCCTCCCCCCCCTGCATGTGCGTATGCGCGCGCGTGCCTGTCGGTGTTTCTCACTCTCAACAACTTTTAAGATGTGTGGACTTCAACTCCCAGAATTCCCCAGCAGAGGTTGAGAAACACTGATCCAGTACAGTAAAAAGAATTAATAGATTTGGGCTTGGAGCAAGAGAAAAAAAAGAAAATCTAAGGATTCTTTGGATATATTGGGATTCTGTACTGTGTTAAGCCAAAGTTGATTTTTGTGTGATCTCAGCCTCTATCATTTGTGGTTTATGTGAACACAACCATTTTCTTTATAAGGGGTACTGCAAATAAAGATTCCCTTTTTTCTTTTCCCTTCCTAGTTTAATACAAAATGACCTAGAGCAAGGCTTTTCAACCAGTGGTACGGGTACCACCCGTGGTACATTGGCACCTGGCAGGTGGTACGCGACCATCCTAGAAAAGTGGTAGCAGGGGAGGAGAATGAGCTGAACCGATGGCAGCACCGCACAAGCCTGAGCGAGAGATGGCTGGAGTTGCAGGGCTGTCAGGGCTCAGCGGAAGCGCCAGGATCAGCGCTTCTTCAGGACTGTCAGGGCTCAGTGGAAGCGCCAGGATCAGTGCCGGGCTCCAGCTGGAGCTCGGCACTGATCCTGGCACTTCTGCTGAGCCCAGAAGAAGCGCCGATTAGCTGGAATGTTGCAGCATCTCCAGGGTCTTGTGATTTACATTCAGATGCTTGGCAACTGATTCATATTTATGACGGTCACAGTGTCCCAGGGTCATGTGAAGTGACCAAAACCTGCTGCAACCACCCAGCAGATGGGGGAAATAAAAACCAAACACCCCCCAGCTGCCAATCCTCAACAGAAATGCTCACAACAATGAAAACCTCGGATAGGAGGAAGAGCGCCGCCGGGTGGGCAGGCAGGTGTCTTGCTCGGCACTTTTTTCAGTGCCATTGTAACTTCGAACAGTCACTAAGTGAACCGTTGTAAGTCGAGGACTACCAGTACTTCATCACTTTTTTCCTTTTTTTTTTTTTTTGGTCATCGAGTTTTTGACACCTTGCTAGGCGACTGGTGGTACTCGGATATTGCCATATCCTAAGAGTGATACAATGGGTGAAAAGGTTGAAAAGCCCTGACCTAGAGTACTGCTTAATGAAAGAAAAAGGAGAGGACCAGATAAATGCAGATTGTCTTTTCCAGACTTTTAATTTTAAATATATTTTGCTCCATCTTCTCAGTTAGGGTACAATATACCTTTCCAGTGGAGAGCCAGTTTGCTAGAAACTGGGAGGCTGAATTCTAGTCTTGCCTAAGATTCAAAGTCAGTTGGTAACATGGGGCTAGTCACTTTCTCTCAGCCTTGAGGAGGAGGAGGCAATGGCAAATCATTTCTGAAATCTTGCCAAGAAAACTGCAGGGACTTTTCAGGTGGTCTCTGAGAATCAGGCACCACTAAATGGAAGAAGAAGAAAAAAGGCATTTCAATACAGTGATACAGTACTACCATTACTATTCATTGACTCCGTCCTTGAGTTTGCAGATAATTATGCAAGCATAAATGCTCTGGGTTCAACCTAATGCCATACCAGTGGTGTCCTTAACAGCTTTAATGGAGAATAAGGATAGTATATGATAGCATATGAAGGATAGTATATGATAGATTCTCCTAGTGGTGTTTCCCTTCCACAAGGTGAAAGGGAAAAACAACCACTGATTGTTGTCCTTAATTGGTTAGACAAATGTTATAACTGGCTGAAGACACAGATGATGATTATTCTTTTTAGCAATAAAGTGTTTTTAATTAAAGAACATACATTTTTTAAGACACAATACTATTGCATATTTAATAGAGTGCAATATAGCATAAACATAACTTTTTTATGCTCTAGGACAGTGTTTCTCAACCTTGACAATTTTAAAGCATGTGGACTTCAACTCCCAGAATTCCACAGCCAGCATTGCTGGCTGTGGAATTCTGGGAGTTGAAGTCCACATGCCTTAAAATTGTCAAGGTTGAGAAACACTGCTCTAGGAAACCAAAACATGTGATTCGCTTTATTTCAATATCCATTGTAGTAGTCTGGAACGGAACCTGCAATATCTGAGGTATGCTTATATTTCAATGTACTTAGCAGGGAAACCTGATACTGAATCTTGAGATGTTCACAGGTAATGACAGGTATGGTTTTCTGACATTTGTTGTATCTTTCAGTCTCCATTCTGATTCATAATAACCTGATGTGTGGCCTCTTTTGGCTGTTATCAGAGGCCTCTGTAAAAGGGTTTTGTTTTGTATCTTGGGAATAATCCTTAAAGCTTTTACACCTGAAAACCATTTTGTTCTGCTAATGCTAGGTCATATGAGGTCTGGAAGTAATGAGGAAGAATCTATTGCAAAGCAAAATAAAAGTGTATTAAACATGCTGTATAAACAGTAGTAAGAGATAAAATATATTCTAAAATTTAACATTTAGGACTTTTGTAGGCACCTGTCCATTGCACCATAAATGTTCAGAGAATTCAGATATATTATGTGATGTAAATATCCTTGTTGAATTTATCATTTCCTTTTCAAATGTAACTAGCAATAGCAAAATACATTAATAATCCTTGAATCTTTTCTATGACATCGATAGTAATGAGTGGCACAAGGCTTAAATTGCTTGTGAATATCTGGAAGTTTAATTTTATTTGTATAATGTTATTCAGTGTTGCTGTTGTTAGGCCATTATGTCCATGTGTGCAAATATTATAAGCTGGAACTATGTGAACTTGGGCTCAAGTTATGTGCAAATTTTCCCTTGTTAAAGATTTCTTGCTGCAAATGTTTATCTCTAGCAGGAAGGGATGAAAATCTGTGAGATATTTGGGGGACAGGGAAAACATATAAATGGATATCTTTAAGTCTCCGCTTATAGAGTAATAATGTGCATAGTTCAGAATATATTCATATTTAGATAAGCAAAATTTAATTGATTAAAAAAGATAAATAGACTAAAAATCTTTCCTATTTATTGGGTAGAATGTTTTTAAAAATTAATGCAATGTTTATAAAAATGTTAAGAAGCTCACATAAACTAATACTTCTTTGAAATAATAGTAGTAATTTGCCTAAATCATTTAAGATCACTATGGTACTTTTTTCAGAAATACTGCTTCTTTTTAAATGTAAATGTGTATTTATTTTTGCTAAGCAATTCATTATATTGGTTTAGAAACCTGAGTTTAAATGTATGCTATATAGCAGTGGTTCTCAACCTTTTCTTCACCATGGAGCCCCTTTAAATACCTTTTGTGGCCACAGACCATGGCCACGGACCCTGAAGACTTAGCTCAGGATTTAAATCATAACATTTCTTCAAGCCTTCGTGGACTCCCCTGTGACAACATCGCGCCTCTCCCAGGAGTCCGCAAACCACAAATTGAGAACCACTGCTATATAGTGCACATATTGTATATGCTTTAAATATCAGCCTTCTTTTGAAAAATACATGTTAGTATATATTTTAAAAGTGAAGTCTTAAAGTCTATTCTGCACTTTGTTTGCCCAGACTATAATCAAATTAACTTTTGTTCCGAAGCATCAAAAAATGTCAGCATAACTTGCTTTTTTTGTAAATAAATATTTTAGAGATTTGGAAACCATAATTCTTAAATCTACTATACAAAGCAAGTGTTCCATTTTGTTTCATAATTAAATTGGACCAGTTCTTAAGATTTTTAAAAGTAAAATGCAGGAATGCAAGTCACCTTGAAAACAAAATTGCATTGGTAATTAATTTTACATCACAACTGCCTTGCACTGAAGTTCTCTGAAATCATGTGGTATATATGTTGTGTACTTAAAATCACTATTCACATGTCCAGAGAGTAGCCTTCTCCATTTTGATGATCTCCAGATGTTTTGGGACTATACCTCAGAGAATTCCATGTCAGCCTATGGTCATAATAGCAATAGCAATAGCACTTAGGCTTATATACTGCTCCATAGTGCTTTACAGCACTCTCTAAGCGTTTTACAGAATCAGCATATTGCTCCCAACAATCAGGATCCTCATTTTACTGACCTTGGAAGGATGGAAGGCTGAGTCAATCATGAGCCAGTCAGGATTAAACTCCTGAGAGTGGGCAGAGCTAGCCTGCAATACTGCATTCTAACCACTACGATACCATGGCTTCTGGGAATACCTGGGAAACTTTAGCCATAATACATTTGTAGGGTGCCAAATTGGAGAAAACCTCTCCAGATTTTAAAATATGTCCTAGAGTTCTCGTTGACTCAAATTAAACTAGATAAGATGGCATATTGAGACATTGCAAATGAACACGAGCTGCCAGAGTCCCTAATTTTATTGATTTTTATGCAAGCTGGCAATTCTAGGAGTGGAAGTATTCTATAACATTTGAAGGAAACCAGATTACAGAAGATCAAAATATATCTGCTGAGATATTTGTGTTAAGTTCAGTTAGGACTGTATTAGAAATAACACCTTGAAGCAAACTTGGAAATACACTGACAACTAATGCAGATGTCTCATACAGTATTCAGGTAGTTTCTAAGAGGAGAAAGAGCTACAGAGGTATCAAGTCACTTTTCCTCTTCATGATCTCCTTGAATAGTTAAAGCCCAGGCAGTAAAGGTTTGAGGATGCAGGGTGAAGGCAAAGTTCCTGCAGATCAAGCAACTGACCATTCAGATTGTCAGGTGCTGTGGTTTTGAATGTAGAGGAAAACACCATCCATCCATCCATCCATCCATCCATTCATTCATTCATTCATTCATTCATTCATTCATTCATTCATTCATTCAATTTCTATAGCTTCTCAACTCAACCAATTGACTCT
Source organism: Protobothrops mucrosquamatus (assembly GCF_001527695.2). Taxonomy (NCBI): domain Eukaryota; kingdom Metazoa; phylum Chordata; class Lepidosauria; order Squamata; family Viperidae; genus Protobothrops; species Protobothrops mucrosquamatus. The sequence continues at coordinate 153,993 of NW_015387155.1, forward strand.
GGCTGACTTAACAGTTCTAAAATTCTAAAACAAAAATATTCAAACAATAAAAACTCCAATAATTAAATAAATGATATGTCAAGTAACATTTGTGTAATATGAAAAGCTTACACTTTTAAAAATATGTCTATACACTTTAGACATATTAACTATCTGTAGGATACTATCTGTAATTAACTACAGTATCTGTAGGATTAGTCAGGCCAGACTTTCAAAGAGTGTTGGACTATGACATGTGATTGAGGGATATAGATGAAGGGATACTATTACAGTATTTTCACCAGACATAGTTAGTTTTTTAATTTTAAAAACACTATTTGCTATAAGAATGGGAAAGTTTTGCTTGCTAATACTCTACCACACATGCATACATAAATATACTATTTTTCAGAGATACTGTTGCATCCCCAAGTTAGCATCATAATTTAAACTAAACATATCAATTCCATTATAGTCCCTTTGAGAGCAGGAGATTATGTTAAAATGTATTTTAAAAAACAGAATTATAAGTCTAAGAGAAAATATAGCATTTCCTAAATGTTTGGAAATTGCACCATGTTAACAAGATCAAAGCTAAAGCCTTTTAATTTAATGAGAAAAAAAATCCCAAATCCCAACACCATACACATTAAATAGGAAATGTGAGCCTCTCCTGTAGTGTCTTTTCGTCATAAAACGTTTAAAATTTTAACCTCCTTCTGTGTAGTTATTAGACTTGATTCAACTACTGTATCAACGAGATAGTCTACTGACTAACGACTTTTACGTTTACTAGACGTTCGAGATCATTACTTTCAGTTCCTCATATTACTTTTTTGTCTTCATTCTAATTTATATTTCTCGATTACTATTCGGATACAGCAATCAGCCTTAGAATTGAGACTGAAGATACTGAAGTGGTAGAATTTTTTGTCATTTAGGATTGAGTATCAAAAGAAAAGAAATCAGCAGTCAAAACATATGCTGCAGGCTAGACTTTGTAGAGTAGCAATAAAAGCCTTGGAGAAGATTCTCAGAAGATGGTATGGATCTAGACCTACAAAGAACAGAATAGTGCAAGCAGTGGTTTTCCTTTTGACACTCTGTGGACGACACCAAGCTTGTGTTTGATTATTTTGTTCTAATGATATATAACACAAGACAAGGTAATTTTATTGATAGGGATGGAATTATCCACAGTGGGAATGATAATTAGGAAAGGGAAGCAAACATTGAAATATCAGAAACTAATAATATTCATAGCTTCAATAGTTCTGGGCAGTTCAACATCAGCTGGTCCCCAAATTAATCCTTTGTCCCTGGAGAGATATGGAGAACAGCAAAAAAACAAAACAAAAACCAGTTATATGGAAGGTCTTTGAAGATGCAAAATAGTTCTAAGCTCAAAGATTGACCAACCCTGCTTTAAAAGTTTATTCTGGCAGCTCTTAGTGTACCTTTGGTATAAAATATGAGCTGGTTTATACATTTGGTAAAATAAAAATGCAGTTTCTCCTAAACTGTTCCACTTCAGGTTGAGAATCTTTTTTCCACTGTTCCTTCAATAGAAATATTTCTTCCATATGTAAAGAAGAATATACTGTAAACATATCAAGAAAACCAAGTGAATTGTCTATGCAAAACTAGCATTTATTCTAAGAAACCTTTAGAAAATGCATCCCTCTCCTTTCTAAACCGAAGTGGCAGAGTCTGATAAATGCTTTAAAGGCTGATCATATTCAGTGAACAAGTAGAGCTGAAGCCGCTCTAGGGCAGGTCAGATTCGTGTGCACAGATTGCTGCATCAATTGCACATTAGACTTCTTCCATATTACATTTTGCACTCAGGTTTTAAAACATATGCAGAGAAGTGGCTGAAATGGCACATTTAGTAATGTCAGAAAGGCAGTTCTGTAGAAAACGGTTGGAGAATTGAGTTTTTCCTCCTGATGCTTCAAAGTGGTCTGGTGTTTTAATAGGTAAAAGCAGTGCTTTCCAATATTTTTTCTACATTATCCAAAACTGCAGGAAATCTGATCAAACTTTGAGAACTGATCATAAGTCCCTTCCTTTAGCACCATCATAACTTCAAGTAGTTGCTGAATGGTTGTAAAAACAATATAATTATAAAATATATTATAAAAATAATATGATTGAATGATCTTTATGTCATTTCAATATATTACCTTTGGTAATTTCATCAATGTTTATCTTAATAGAAATGTTTTGGGAGATTTTTTGAATATATCTTAGTCACAGGAGTCACCAAGTTATAGTCCATGGCGCGGTACTGGGCCGCAGAAATAGCTGGTGAGCTCTCGTGGTAGCATCACTGCATGGGCGCTAGTGGCCCCATTTGTGCATGGATGGGTGCGCTAGCACTGCCACCAGCGGCACACGGGCACTAGCAACCCGTTTGCGCATGTGTGTGCTGCAGGTGTGCGTGGTCTGCTTGTGCATGTGCATGCATGCTAGCACCACCACTATGCACATGCCTGTTTGCTTGCCTGAAGCTGCTGTTTGAAAAGTTGACTCTGGGTTCTTTGCTTGGATTGGGAACCATCGTTGAAACTTGTATTATAAATTGATCACGATAAACCTTTAATCCAGTATTTAATGGAGTATTTCTCAACCTTGACATCTTGACGATATGTGTACCTCAACTCCCAAACACATCTTCAAGTTGTCAAGGTCAAGAAACACTGATATAATGCATACTTCTTTACCTGCCTGGCATATTCAGTCGAATATGTAGAATATTCAGTCTATTAGCTATGAAATCCTCAACCAGCAGAAACGAATCAGTACCCTTATTTTCAGAACATTCTATTAAATGCTTGAAACTCTCTTAAAATTTTGCAACAAAATGCCACTCCCATGTAGGAGGTTTTGGATTTATTTATTTATTAAATTTCTATGCCATCCATCTCACTATCCAAAGCAACTCTGAGAGGCTTAAAGTCTTGTTAACAAGAATTATATTATATTAACAAGAATTATATAAAACTAAAAACCGTAACTGTGATGGGATTACTCCACCAATCACTCCAACATAGACAACTCTATCAGGATCCCAAGCCCACTAGCAGATCCAATTATATATTTCCCCAATAGTGTAGAATTATGTCTTTGATACCAAGTATTGTATATCAAGTATACAATCTGATTTATTTTAAATATTATTTTTTTGGGGGGGGGGAGAAGAGATCAGATTTGGTTAAAAATGCCATCATTTGGGCTTTTATGATAAACAGCCGTAACATTGCTCTGCATTAACACAATCACATAGATTCCCTCAAGAATGCCATATGAGAAAGGCCAAAGCTTCATTTGCCAGACAGAATACTAAGCAAGGATGTTTTATTGTCCCCAAATAGCTGTGTTACGTTGGAGTGTATCAGTAGAATTTCATCTTAGTTTTAGAACATCAACTTTTTTAGCCTTGCTGCAGGGAATTACACTCGCTTTGCTATGACAGAAGAATAGGTTCTGTAGCCAAGTTTTCTTGGCATATTGAGGTAAAAAAGGCCAGTGAACAATTTATTCATTAAAGTGCTATTCTAGCAGTCATAGTGTATTAAATGGCTTTTTGGAACCAATCATTATAAGGACAAGTTGGTTGGAAAGCCAAAGGGCAGGTGGTATTCCTTTGTGCTTGCCCACATGAGGCTCTTTTCTCTTAAAAATCTTTCCTCTTCTTCGAAGCTGTGAAGACAAATTTGTCCTTAAGTGTATATCCAAAATAGTCAATTTTTGCTCCGGTTTTAGCGAGTAGCCAGCCAACTAGTTTCTACCACAGAAAGAATATGAGTGTGCATTAGCCCTAAATATTTTATTTATTGATTAAGCATGCTGTAACAACGTAAGGCTGGAAGGGGAGTGAGGTTTGCAATTACATTTTCTGGGTGCTTCTTTCTACCGCGTTCCCTTCTCTCAGTTTCAAAGACAGCAGGAAAATGAATTAGATACAAAATCAGAGCTTATTTGTATTATAGTATTTCTGATAACTAGCAAAGGTTACTTTGCCCATCTAGTTATAATATGGTCAGCAAGTATCATTTTNTTTTAGTTTCACTTTTCCTCATTCCAACACACGTACGGGGAGAAACTTGTTATCCAAGTTAAAGTAAAGTCCAAAATAAAAAGCAAGCTTCCAAAGTTGGTTCGTCTGCTTACAAGTAAAACTCACAATTAACTTCAAGTTGCAGCGGTGGCGGCGGCTTCTAGCTTCGCCGAAGCGAAGACGTCCTGGATTGCGGAGATATCCTCGGGGCTCCGGAGGAGTTCTCACCTACATCATCCATATAGGACGACTCGGGAACTCAACTCCTACCCCGGGCAGCTCACCTATCCCCTTATGCCCAGGGGAAAGGTATCAAGCCGTTTGACAGCTGGTGCTGGCTGTCAAACCGGCTTTTACGCAAAACAGGCGGGAGGCAGCAAACAGCTGCGACCGACGAAATCGCCTGCCACCGGAAGTCACCCCCTGCTTTACAATTTTATTCTGGCAGCTCTTAGTGTAACACAGAGTATACCTCTGTATAAAATATGAGCTGGTTTATACATTTGGTAAAATAAAAATGCAGTTTCTCCTAAACTGTTCCACTTCAGGTTGAGAATCTTTTTTCCACTGTTCCTTCAATAGAAATATTTCTTCCCTATGTAAAGAAGAATATACTGTAAACATATGAAGAAAACCAAGTGAATTGTCTATGCAAAACTAGCATTTATTCTAAGAAACCTTTAGAAAATGCATTCCTCTCCTTTCTAAACCGAAGTGGCAGAGTCTGATAAATGCTTTAAAGGCTGATCATATTCAGTGAACAAGTAGAGCTGAAGCCGCTCTAGGGCAGGTTAGATTCGTGTGCACAGATTGCTGCATCAATTGCACATTAGACTTCTTCCATATTACATTTTGCACTCAGGTTTTAAAACATATGCAGAGAAGTGGCTGAAATGGCACATTTAGTAATGTCAGAAAGGCAGTTCTGTAGAAAACAGTTGGAGAATTGAGTTTTTCCTCCTGATGCTTCAAAGTGGTCTGGTGTTTTAATAGGTAAAAGCAGTGCTTCCCAATAATTTTTCTACATTATCCAAAACTGCAGGAAGGCTGATCAAACTTTGAGAACTGATCATAAGTCCCTTCCTTTAGCACCATCATAACTTCAAGTAGTTGCTGAATGGTTGTAAAAACAATATAATTATAAAATATATTATAAAAATAATATGATTGAATGATCTTTATGTCATTTCAATATATTACCTTTGTTAATTTCATCAATGTTTATCTTAATAGAAATATTTTGGGAGATTTTTTGAATATATCTTAGTCACAGGAGTCACCAAGTTATAGTCCGTGGTGCGGTACTGGGCCGCAGAAATAGCTGATGAGCTCTCCCCTCGTGGTAGCATCACTGCATGGGCGCTAGTGGCCCCATTTGTGCATGGATGGGTGCGCTAGCACTGCCACCAGCAGCACACGGGCACTAGCAGCCCGTTTGCGCATGTGTGTGCTGCGGGTGTGTGTGGTTGGCTTGTGCATGCGCATGCATGCTAGCACCACCACCATGTGCATGCCGTTTGCTTGCCTGAAGCTGCTGTTTGAAAAGTTGACTCTGGGTTCTTTGCTTGGATTGGGAACCATAATTGAAACTTGTACTATAAATTGATCACGATAAACCTTTAATCCAGTCACCCCCATCATGTATTTAATGGAGTATTTCTCAACCTTGACATCTTGATGATATGTGTACCTCAACTCCCAAACACATCTTCAAGTTGTCAAGGTCAAGAAACACTGATCTAATGCATACTTCTTTACCTGCCTGGCATATTCAGTCGAATATGTAGAATATCCAGTCTATTAGCTATGAAATCCTCAACCAGCAGAAACGAATCAGTACCCTTATTTTCAGAACATTCTATTAAATGCTTGAAACTCTCTTAACATTTTACAACAAAATGCCACTCCCATATAGGAGGTTTTGGATTTATTTATTTATTAAATTTCTATGCCATCCATCTCACTATCCAAAGCAACTCTGAGAGGCTTAAAGTCTTGTTAACAAGAATTATATTATATTAACAAGAATTATATAAAACTAAAAACCGTAACTGTGATGGGATTACTCCACCAATCACTCCAACATAGACAACTCTATCAGGATCCCAAGCCCACTAGCAGATCCAATTATATATTTCCCCAATAGTGTAGAATTATGTCTTTGATACCAAGTATTGTATACCAAGTATACAATCTGATTTATTTTAAATATTTTTTTGGGGAGGGGGAGAAGAGATCAGATTTGGTTAAAAATGCCATCATTTGGGCTTTTATGATAAACAGCCGTAACATTGCTCTGCATTAACACAATCACATAGATTCCCTCAAGAATGCCATATGAGAAAGGCCAAAGCTTCATTTGCCAGACAGAATACTAAGCAAGGATGTTTTATTGTCCCCAAATAGCTGTGTTACGTTGGAGTGTATCAGTAGAATTTCATCTTAGTTTTAGAACATTAACTTTTTTAGCCTTGCTGCAGGGAATTACACTCGCTTTGCTATGACAGAAGAATAGGTTCTGTAGCCAAGTTTTCTTGGCATATTGAGGTAAAAAAGGGCAGTGAACAATTTATTTATTAAAGTGCTATTCTAGCAGTCATAGTGTATTAAATGGCTTTTTGGAACCAATCATTATAAGGACAAGTTGGTTGGAAAGCCAAAGGGCAGGTGGTATTCTTTTGTGCTTGCCCACACGAGGCTCTTTTCTCTTTAAAATCTTTCCTCTTCTTCGAAGCTGTGAAGACAAATTTGTCCTTAAGTGTATATCCAAAATAGTCAATTTTTGCTCCGGTTTTAGCGAGTAGCCAGCCAACTAGTTTCTACCACAGAAAGAGTATGAGTGTGCATTAGCCCTAAATATTTTATTTATTGATTAAGCATGCTGTAACAACTTAAGGCTGGAAGGGGAGTGAGGTTTGCAATTACATTTTCTGGGTGCTTCTTTCTACCGCGTTCCCTTCTCTCAGTTTCAAAGACAGCAGGAAAATGAATTAGATACAAAATCAGAGCTTATTTGTATTATAGTATTTCTGATAACTAGCAAAGGTTACTTTGCCCATCTAGTTATAATATGGTCAGCAAGTATCATTTTATCTAAATCGGCATCTAAATTATTTAAAAGTCCTTAGTTTATGCAAATATAAGTAATATTACAGCTCCAACCTTCTAACCTGCCTGTCAATAACGCACATGCATCACATAAATCTTAGGACTGCTCATTAAGTGTGATTCCATGCACAGAAAAAAGGAATGGAAATGAATTCATTTAAAAGTATAACTTGGCTGATGTGCAATGCTGCAAAGGTTCTGTATATGACTAGTTTTATGAATGCAAGAAAATGTTTCTACCAACAGAGAACTATGATTTCAAGAATAATTTTTGCAATTCCAAGAATACCATGATAACTTCTCAAAATATTGAGTTTTTATTTCTCATTTTGTTTCACTTGGCAGACTCTTAGATGTTTGTGTGAAAATTGTCTAGGTTAGTTAGCATGACTTTATATGTTACTTATTGTATGGGAGCTGGCTTAGGCTAAATTCAGCCCTCAAATTGGTTCTTGTTAGCATGGATAGGTTAACATAGACACAAAGTTCTTGAACATCATCTCAAACATCAACAAGGAAGAGGCTTTCATATCCAATGTATGGCATTCAAAGTGCACTTATTTTTGAATGCAATTTCATGGAAATTAATGAGTAAAAGTCCTAATAAGCAAATTACAATAGGGAAGATTACATTATCAAAAGATATATGATTGGAATTATGTCGGAATACAATTGCCAAATCACATCTAAAATGCAGTAGCCCATCTGCTAACCAATGTGTTTGCAAGCATTAGCATTTGTTTTTAGTTTTTGGTTAGTTTCTGTTTTTTTTAAAAATTTTTCCCTTAGAAAGCATATTATAAATACTTATGTTTGCCTTATTATATAAGGTATGATATATAAGGAAACCATTCTTGCTTAAATTTGGTTAGGTTTATGTTGTAAATATGATGATGATGAGGAGGAGGAGGAGAAGGAAGAGGAGGAGGAGGAGGATGTTATTCATTGAGTTGTGTTTGACTCTGGGTGATTCTATGGTCCAGGTCTGTCCACATTATCATAATTAATAGTAATTATGCTATTATTGTGTTTAGGTTTCCAGTCTGATATCATTGGCAAAGTGCTTCTTTTCTAATGTTGTGCCAGATTCATCCTTTCATCTGTTAACATGTACAGTATCTTTTTTTAAAAAAATATCCTGTACAGTATTATTACTTTATAAGTTATAAAATAACTGATAAATAATAGTAGAATAAACATTATAAAGTAATTCAGTCTGTTGTATGTTGTGGAACAATTCCTAATAACAATATTTGAAGTTTCAAGTCAAATTTTATTTTTTAGAATTTTTAATATAATGCTAAGTATTTCTATATGTTTTGAGTTTTAAAGCATAATTAATGCATTTGATAACATATTCCTTCTTTATTGTTGCATTTGCAACATTTTTGTTACATGATTTATTTATTTTTTCAGTTATTTATGGAGTTAGGGGGGTCTGTAAAACATTTTATACCAATTTCCCTTTAAGACAAAAATACATTTAAGATACAGATGTATCCCTGCAGACTTTGGAAATGAAAACTAGAAGGCAGTTTAAAATTCTTACACAAGATTTTTTTAAAAATAGAGATTTTCCCAACATTCAGAATACACTCAAAATATGCACAAAGTACAGAAATGCCTTAGGATATCTTAGTCATGTTTCTACATTATTCTAAAACAGCAGATTGGATTATCTTTGATTATAGATGGGAAGCAAATCTAAATATGTCAAGATGCATCTGCAAGAATGTTGAAAAAAGAAAAGAATTTGCATCTCTGACAGCTATTTCAAGAACTAGACAGCTAAGATACAGATGGAGAATTCCATTTGCACTGGAAATTTTCCAGAAACAGAAAAAAGTAATTATAAAGACAACCTGAGAAGTTTTCTATATAAAGAATTAACTGCTTAGGATCTCTTGGACAAGGAATTAATTATCTACTGTAGATAAGAAGGAAAAGTAGATGTAACAGCAGCACTGAACCCAACCCCAAAATGAAACAACACTGATTTCCCGGAATGCAAATGGACGAAAGTAACCAAATAACAGGAAAAAAAGACCCCAGAAAGCAAAGTGCTGGTATACAAGAAACCCATTAAAACAGACCATGTCAGTAGATTAAAACAGAAAAAATAGGACAAAAATATTTAACCACATAAAAGACTAAGAGAAATGGAATAGCAATACATTTTAAATCATTATCCTGGGAAGTACTGGAACAATTAAAAAACAATGCAGGTCCATTCTAATTTTGAAATGAAGACAAGTTGCTTTTTAGCCTTTCTAGTCTCAACCATTCTCTATCGCAGTGGTTCTCAACCGTTTTAATGCCGCGACCCCCAACCGGTCGTAAGTCGAGGACTAAACCGGTCATAAGTCGAGGACTAAACTGGTTGTAAGTCGAGGACTACCCAACCGGTCGTAAGTCGAGGACTTTCCCTGCCCGGGAGCGCCGCGCATGCGTGGTTCCGCCCCCTGCGCCGGCCGAGGCGTAGCTGGCAAACGGCAGAGATGGAGCAGGCTGACCACCAGCTGGCCCAGCTCAAGGGAGGTAAGGCACCCGCCGGAAAAGGGGAAAAAATGGCGGACAGCCTTGCTTGCTGACCCCCGTGAAATGGTCGATCGACCCCAAATGGGGTCGCGACCCATAGGTTGAGAACCGCTGCTCTATCGTGAGAATGGTGCCAGCCTGAAAGGAAGGACTTATATTTTCAAAGCAGCAACATAAGTCTTGGTAAAGACTCTCAAGACAATATTTGTTTTTCATTTCAGCAAAGACTAATGAAACAATGCTTGTATTTGTTGCCATAGGAAATGTGTGTTGATCCTAGAAAACGTTGAGCATTTCTAAGAAATGGTTATGTTGGAATTTCTGGAGACATTAAGTAACACTTATTTTCTACACTCCAAGCTCCACCAGCTGAAAAATAAAAATTTAAGAACCCTTTTTAAAATTTTAAATTCTGACTGTACGGTCCAAATATAATCAAATATAATCAAAATGAATGCTAATATCCCCATTGATTCCTATTGATAAACATCCAGATTTTTCTGAAGTGTCATCACAGTCAAGGCTTGTTAGACATCAAAATACAGGGTACTCCTGTTTCAAGGACTTTTATTATAAGGGCCAGTGTTCTAATATGGATCAAATGATCACATTTATGGAATACTTTTCGAATGAATGGCTTTAACATTTTTTTTAATAAGACTAAACTGCTGTAAATAGACCAATTATCAGTTTTGAGTAACTCTTTCTTACTGGGCTATGATGTGGAAAGGTACTGGATCATTCATTTTTAATTAATATGGAAACAGGCCCATTGAGTGGATTATTAGGACAATGTTGACAGGATGATTTGCGTTTTTCTCAGTTCTTCTGGGCCAGGATTAGAACTCCATTGATTCTGAAAGGAAGCAATCATCTAAACATGCTAAAGCAGTTGATTTAAAAATGTGGCATAGATGCTACAGAACTTACTTAACTTTACCCATTTTACTGAGAATAAGCCATCTACCTCCTGGAACAGCTGTCAGTCATGTCCTTTCATGAGTAGGCTTTGCAGAATGTCTATGGAGATCCTCAGTCTTCCAGGTCATGGTTCTCCCAAAGGTGCTTTTTCAAAAGGCTACTGGACTTGGTTTTTTTCTTGAAGATGTTTTGGTTCAAAATGTCTTCAGGAAAAAAAAGAAAGTCCAGTTACCTTTTGAAAAGGCACTTTTGGGACTAAGCTTTTTGAGAAATCTAAACCAATACTGCTCTTATAAAGGTAGAACTACTTATATTTTTAACTGAATTCTGTTTACTGGACATGTAATTAGCTTGCAATAAGAATACTAAACACACACACAAAAAACCCCCTGCCTACTTTTTTGTTGTTGGCTAGCCAAATGTTAGAAGGATCCTTCAAGTTTGCCTAAGACTCTTTTGGTTTGCTAAGATGTGGAATATAGCCCTTACAGAGAAAAAGCTAGATATTAGTTTGAGATTATTAAAGGATCAGTTTACCATATACATTTTTTTGAGCAAGGGTGAATTCCATTGAAACCAGTTCCAGGCTACAAGAAATTTACTTGCCTTCTTGTCTACTTTTAACAATTTGGATTTTTAGTTAATCTTTTCATCTTTTTTAATTTTTCCCCCAACTATGTAAGCTTTTTTATTGTATATTTCAACTTCACTTTTGGTAATTTAGCATGAATGTATTATGATACTGATTATAATTGTGGAAAATAAAATGTAATTTAAACAAAGATCCAAAAACCTGTGATTACATCATTGCTTGCCATACTGGCAAGCCCTTGTTCTTTTGACACAGAAATATTTATTATGAAAACCAGGCCCTGTTAAATATATTCAGTGTGAAGATTAAGCTCTATTAAACATGAAGCAGTTCAAAGTTGAAGTCCAATTAAGCATAGGGAGTTAGAAAATTGGTTCTCATAGGCAATGAAGGGGAAGAGAGAGCGAGAGGATTAAAGAAAAAAAACCACAATTGCATATCTCTGACGTGGCTGATTGAAATAAATTAGATAGCTTTCCTCCATCAGGCCATTCACCTAATACTCACTTAGTGTCTTCATTGATGGAATTAAATTACCCAGGCCAAACTTTTATTATATTGCCAGACTAATTTCCTTCACAAGCTGGCTTCTAATACAGTGGGAGGGGTGGAGAGAGTAAAAAGGAGACAGTGAAGGCTATATAGCAGTTTGATTTTTGTTGCCATTACTTCTGATTGATAATACTTTAAGATCTCAGGGCTGAACCCCTAAGAGTTGCCTTGAGGTGTAATGAAAATACGGCAAAATGATGATCATTTCATGGTGATGTTTGTACTAGTAGGGGAAGAGAATAGGGCTTGTGGGATGCTTTGCTTCCAGCCCCAAATTATTCGGCTGGCTTTGGGTCCTATGAAGCTTTGCTTAAAGATTTGTGTGCCATTTGTTGCTTTGCCTCAGGCAGCAAATATTTCCAGCCAGGATGACCATTCCTGCTGGAACTAATTAAACTCTTGAAAATATCTGCCTAAGTGCCGGCTTTGCTGAACCTTTCAGTTTTTTTTTTTTCATTTTAACTGGTATTGCAACAGAGGTGATTTCCCCACTAGCAATGGGGAAGCATCTTAGAAAATAGAATCATAGAGCTGGAAAGGACTTTGGAGATCTTCTAATCTAATCCTGCTCAAGGCAGGAGAACTCATACCATCCGGAACAAATGGCTGTCCAGTCTACAGTATTTTTGAAAACCTCCAATGATGGAGCACTCACAGCTGTGGGGTTTTGCTTTGCTGCTATTTCTCTGATCTTGAAAGAGCCCTAAAAGATGCCTGAAGTTTTATTGGGGAACATAGCTATTGATAGATGATGGAGAAACTTCATGCAACACTCTTCTGCTATACCAGCTGTATTTGTTTGGACAGGTCAGTGTTTTTCTTTTACAGTGTCAGGAACTGAAACAGTGCAATTGAGAGCTGTTGTGTCTGTTCAGACATATGCTTAATATAGTGCAGAATCTGGGAATATAAGCTATTACATTATTTGAGGTCAGAAAGAGATATGAGACCTTCTATGCATCCACATATAATACCACATTAGGCCAAAAGAATCACCGAGAAAAGATTCATTATTTAAAAATACCAATTTCAGACTTGTTTTTTCCTTCTTTTCCATGATTTTTCTCCAAATTCCATTCTTTGGGATGTAATTAGCTCATAGCAAACATACCTAATATCACTGAGCATTTCAGTGATCCTGAACAATTTCTATGAATTCTTATATAAGAAGTATTTAGATGGGGACCTTATGTCATATGAATATGTTTTCTGTGGCAGGAAGTTTCCATTAAGCCATGGTTAAATAGGTAATAGGCTGCTTAATACATTTGTCATTTTGCTTCCATTACAAGGTTGGAGTTTTTGTTTTTGTTTTGTTTTTTATCATCTAGGTTCAGGATTCTACAATATATTCTACAAATACTGAAAAACAAATAAAAGTGATCTATTTGATTTAGCAAAATGTGATACAGTGATTGAAAAAAAATCCTTTTCCTTTCTTCCTTGTTTACAGACTTCTATTTCTGTTTAATCTCTGTGTTTGAAGGATTCAGATGAAAAGACCTCATTCTATCAAGGAACACTTCCTGTGCATTCTAAGAAATCTGTTTTTTCTTCATTGTTTGTGTTGAAGAAAACAGTAGGAATAATGACTGAAAATGACAAACACACACAAACACACACAGAGAGAGCGTGCGTACACTGGAGCTAGTTTAGCAACATTATTAGTGTTAGAAATTCACTCAGTGGAGTAATTAAGTCACAGGACTTTTCACACCATTGGCTGAAATGAGTCATTCTAGAAAAGTTCCTCAAGCTTGAGCAGTCTTGAGCCAGCAGCCTATGTAAAAAGTCTGTAGAAATATGGCCCAAAATACAGTTCATAACAGAACCTTAATAAGAAAATTAGTTTTGTACAGTTGTAGGTTGAATTATAGGAATTTGCATGCTGTTTTATTGTTTACTTGATCACTGATTATTACTACTTGGAAAGTGTTGTTATTTGTAAACTGGCAATACTGTTAATATTGGGCAGCACAAATCGATTTTTAATAAGCAAATAGGTTTTTCATTCTTTTTTTTAAAATGCCATTGTAACTTTGCATGTATTTTAAATGTTTCTTCTCCTTGCCCTGAGTCCGCAAGGAGAAGGGCGGGATATAAATGTAATTAATAAATAATAAATAAATAAATGCAATAGGTAGTAGTAATACTTACCACACACATACAACCTGGAGATGAGGTCTTCTGGTGAGTCTCAAAGTTCTGGATGTTCTCCCAGATCTCTGGCTAGGGCAGCTGGTAGTATTTGAATGTGAGGTTTTTGTGCATTCATAGCTAGCTTGTTCTTTATTTTTACAGCTTTTTATTTATCTTGCTTTTTCTTGTTCATATTGAATTTTAGTTTCTTTGTTATACTGTGTGCTGCCCAGAGTTGTTCTGGAGTCTGGCAGTGCCTAAATCAAATAAGTTCCATCCAGTTAATTATGAATCCAATTAATCAGAAAGTTATTTGTTTTGGAACCTAACAGAATCTAGCAATAATCCAAAAATAAACGTAAAGGTGTTTGACAGCAGGAGGGTGTATGCAGGGACATGCTCTGGATGTCAGCAAAGTCAAGATGGTAGACTTACAAATGCATGATCAAAGCCCAGCTCCTTTAAGTGTATGCTATGTTATGTAAAAATAGGTTTGGTCATGTGAACTTAGCTGCCATCTTGATTCTCTTTAGAAGAGAAAGGGTTATAAACTTTGAAGGATGGAGTGGATTTTATTTTATGAAGGTATATGTGCAAAATACATGGTAAAGCATTGCTAAAGTGAGCACAAAACTTTCAACTGAATTTGAAAAAGTGGGAAAAGAAATAAAATGCACTTGTAGCCAGTGGAAGGGGCAATCCTCCAACAGAGCAACCTTCAGTCTCTGAATCCAGAAGGATCTCATTTAATTTTCAGTTGTAATTTCTAATTATCTATAATTCTACCATTACATACTGTATAACTGTTTTATTTTTGCTCCTCGCAGGATGCCGAGATCAACACACAGCAGGCTTCCTGCATTTCTTCATGGTACAGAAGAGAGGCATTCTGTCAGATATCACTAGATGTGGGAACCAAACATCAGGAAACTTTTCTCTCTTTTGCAGAATAAAATTATGTAGCCATCAAGCTAGTTCTGTTGTCATTATTCTGTTCACATTTTATCTTACTATTTTCCTGAACATTTTTCTATTTAAATCCTGGAGATTATTGGCTGAGGCCTATGCCTCCTTCTTGGTCCTCAGTATTATTTTGGTATCACGTTTGCTATTAGCCAGTATATGGCCATTTACATTCTGAAGAGGCAGTTAAATCTTTTACTTGGAGAGTAATGTGCTTATTTGGACTCCAGCGTCATGGAACAGTGTCTCTTCTCATTGCCAGAAAAAAGAACCCTGCTAAAACCCAGCACTGTCAATTTCTGAAAGCCAAGTTGTTGTTCTAAATTCAAATTAAATAAAGAATTTGTTTCCCTCAAGTCATGTTGGACTACCTGGATGCAGTCATGTCATCTCTTGGCAACAATAGGGAAGTAGTTTGCCATTGTATTTGACTTCCTTGTGCAACCTACAGCCCTGAGATGTTGTGTTGGTTTCCCATTCAAGTAGACACTGCTGGATTGTGTTTTGTAAATCTACATCAATTTTTTTTCTTGTAGAATTTTTTAAAAATGAACTTTAGCATTGTTGTAAATAGTGTTTCTACTTTCATATTCAACTGTCAAACATAAATACTCTATATTGGAATCGCTTGAACATGTACATTAAGAGAAACAGTTGTGGAACTAGGTATACGATTTATAGGTTAATGGTTTATATAACTTGATAATATCATTTTCTTGCAGCAGCATTCTTGATATCTGTACCAGCTGTCAAGGAATCCCTCTTTAAAGTGAGCTATTGCAAGCTACTTCAGCCATATGTCAACCAAGCTCCAGTAAGAGAATGGCTATTTAAAGAATAGACTAAAGCAGAAACAACTAAATGAACAGACACAAAATTCACAGATTGGGAAAATTATGTCAATTTATTTAAAAACGCAGACCATACTAATATAAAATTAGAACCAAACTTTCTTTGTTGGAGAAGAAATAATTCTGATCTCTTTTATTTACCTGAAAATATCTGTAGAGTAGGGATGAGAAATTTGAAGCCCAGCATGTACCCTTAATGCATCTTTTGTGATATCTGAAGCAACTTGGAACGTTATAACAGAATAATTTAAAAAATGAAGATATCCCCTTTCCAAGCCTATGGATAAAATAAATTAAAATGTATCTGAGATGTGATCCATAATGACCTCGATCTCCTAATGCCCCACAGAAGTTAAAATATGGCTTATCCTTTTCTTTAGTCTATAACTCTGTGTACAGAAAAAATGGGAAGGTACTAGAAGTATAATCTGTTTCTCTTGTGCAAGTGTTTTTTAAAATAACTAGATGGATAATGAGTTCAATAATGCATACTTTTATTTATGCATTGTTTTATGTAACTAAGTAATTGTAAAATTACCAGTTTACAATGGTTAGAATTTTATGTGTCATTTGCATTATTTCAGTATGAATACTTTCTCTGCGACTTTTATTTAGTAAATTGAATAACTTGTTGCCAAAAAATTAATCCTGGAAAGGAAGTTAATTTGGTTTTTGTCAGTGTGTAATTGACAAAATTATATTACCTATCATCCTTCTGATGACTTAAGGGTGATAAACTTGGATGAATTAGAATTATTGAAAACTGAGGGGTCTTTGGTGCTCTCTGAGCTTGGTTGTTTGTTTGCACACATTTCATTACCCAAATTAGGTAATATCATGAGTTACTGAAAACTGGGAAATGCTTTCAGTTAGTGCAATATAATAGTTAAGGTAGTGGATTGGGGCCAGGAGCTAAGTGGATGATTTTAGACTAAGTAGCTACAAATTCTCAACCTAGCTTGATTCACATTGAAATAGCTGAGTAGATAGATCTGTCTTCATCTGCTAAAGAAATACATATAACTTTCAGTACTAAATAAAACAAATGAATACTTCAAATATATATTCAAATATTAAATTGCACCATGGTGTTGTCCTTTCAAGACAAGCTTTTTAAAAAAACAAACTTGTATGTTCAACTATTGCTTTCTTTGTTTTCTTTGAGCTTTTTAAAATGTTATGTTTCACTGTGTCTCAGTGGGTGGCAATATTTAGCCCAACCTTAGCTGATCCTGGAAGCTAAGCAGAATTGCTCCTTGTTAGCACTTGGATGATCACCTGGGAATTCCAGGCTTGTTGGGTAGACTGAGGTAAACACAAAAAACAGCAACAACAAAAGCCCAAAACAAGGCAATGACATATGATTTCTATAACATCATCAAAAAATGGTATGGATGAAGTTACTGGGAGTCAAACGTGACTTGAGGGCATCATTTTCTTTTTATTTCATTATACTGAGGGTTTTATGAACATCATCCTGGAAATACGTTTGAAGGATTATCTGAAGTACTAACAACAGATGGTATTAGCCTTTATATTAAATATCAAAAGACCTGCATTTGAGTTTCTGTTTCCATTTTCCCCATCAGTCTCTGAAATGGCTAAATCTCTGGATTTACTGTTAGACCTAATCTTTCTCTTCTATCTCCTGAGGGTGAGGAGTAGTTAAAAACAAGCTGCTGACAGCAGAAATTGTTGTTTGGTGAATCGATGAGAATCCATCTTCAGAATGGAGGAATTTGTGAACCTTGGTTGCAGGGAAATGCTATTGAGTTAGTGTATCATTGATTTTATACATAATCTTGGAACTTGGCGGTCAACCTCCTTCCCTCTGTCTTTCTCTTTATTTCAGCTTGGAGCTTTGGTGGTAGACATCAGCAAAATCTATTTAATTATCACTTAATGAGACAAAGACAAAAACCCATTAAGGCTGCAATATAGTAAAAACTTATATAGGAATAAGTCTCATTTAACTCAATGTGATTTATTTCTGCATAGAGAGAAATGGATCTTGATGGAGTTACAGAAACAGCTCTAAAAGAACTACTGTAATAGCACAGAAATATTGTTTTTCAGGGCATATGTGATGGGCATCCACTCACCACCGATTGAAACTTGAACTGACATATGAAATGACAGATAACTGGAAGCAAAGATCTTGGCCTTGGCCTATTGAAATGGTTGAACAACCTTTCCCAACCAGGTATCCGCTAATATTTTAGGATTGTAATTTCTAGAATTCCCAGCTAGAGAAGAGACAGCACCACCACAACATAGGGGATTTCCGGGGGTATCTAGAGGAGTTAACTTGGATAGAATTTCTTATAATGAATTACTTAGTTTGGTAGGACAGGATTGGCAAATTAAATCCTTAGCAAATTTGAAGCAAGAAAATGTTGTATATTCTTGGTTTCATTATAATCAACTGTTAATGAGGTGGAGCTTAGATCAAAAAGTTGGTATTACCTTGCAGGATGTGAATCTGATAAAACAGATTAAAGATCAAACTTGAGCCCACATAAAGAGAACTTATAATGCTTTGATAGAATTGGACTCTGAAACGGAATTAGTTAAAGATTGCATGGTAAAATGGGCTCAAAATATTCAAGAATCGATTTCATTGGAAATATGGGAGACAATTTGGGTTAAAAATGTAAAATTTACTCAAGCTCAAAACATAGGGGATTTCTGCAGTTCAGGGCAGGAGATGACTTGAAGAATCTTTCTTACCTTCCTGGTTCCTTTCTTTTAAGGATTGCCTTTCTTTACTAAGGGCATCTAGGTACCTATTTAATTAGAAAATTTATATAGCTACCTTCTTAGCAATTCAAAGTGGCATATAATTAAAACATTAATTAACGATAAATAAATATAATAAAGCATAAAACATATATTGTCGAAAGCAATCCAACAATTGAAAGAATTCTCCCAGATGGTTTCACAAATGATCCAATGCCTGGATGAAAAACAAGGTCTTCAAAACCTTACAAAAGGCAGGCATGGTTAGGGGCCATCTAGATCTCAGGGGAAATGCTATTGCAAAGGGCAGCTCTGTGGCAGAGAAGATACTTCTTCTGGGTCCCATAAAATGACAATGTTTAAGAGATGGGACCTGGAGCCTGCCAAACCTTCAGAACTCATTGGGTGGCCAGAGAAGGTATTTTGATTAAAAATGTAAGGATCTCCTTATCCAAAGATAGATGGGCTTATATGCGAAGATATATGAGATGTACAGGTACTTTTAAAAAGTATTATTGTATATGATTGTGAATAAGCCCATCCACGGATGAGCCAAATCCATTTTTTGGGGTATACTTTGGCACCTAAAATTCTTGGCTTATCTGTGAGTATATACTGTAGATAAGTTAGCATTGGCTAATTTTCAAGAAAATAATAGAATTTGGAAGATAGCTTGGAACATTTAAAAGCACCTTTAAATAATTTCCTGCAGTTGGCTGGTGTTTTTGCAATCCACATTGGAGTGCCATATGAAATTAGACTTTTACATTATAACTTGTGAAGCTGCTGGCATAAATCTCTTTCCTTTTGAATAAAAATATTGAAGCAAGCCATCATAGTAGCATTTGCTTTCAAAAATGGCTACTGAATTGGCCATTGCTTTTTTGCACCAGAAGGGTGGAAAAACACAACAAGAGAGGAATTATCTATTGGGAGGATGTGGTAGCCTGGTTAGACTGACCCTGATCTTGCAAGTTGTTAACAAAATGGCTTCTGGATATTTTTTCAACCAGTTGAGAATCAAGCTGGCTTAAGCACAGGACAGGAGCAGGTTAAACAGTATGTGGGGATTTGCCTTTTTATGTTTTTAGCAAAGTTGCTTATTTATACAAACACTGGGGGAAGTTACTGCAAAGGATAAGATATGGATGTTGCAGAATCAATGTTAATAGGAAATAAGAATAAATCTGCCACCAGTCTCTCTCTCTCTCTCTCTCTCTCTCTCTCTCTCTCTCTCTCTCTCTCTCTCTCTCTTATAAATAAGTGTAAGTTGATTTAAGAGGCAGTGGTTATGAGAGTGACAAGAGTGACTGACAGCAGTTGAAAGTTCCACTAAATAAAAATTTAAAATCTATAATAGGAGCTCCACTAGAGGTCCCAAGATCATTCATTACCACAGAATTTATGCCCATAAAGTTTACCATACAAGTGGTAGCTTTCTATATTATTTTGAAATACTCAACAAGATGGAAGAATAGACTGCCTACAAAATGTTCTCTGGAGTGGGGTCCAGAACAAAAGCACATCTGAGTGCAGACAGAAAAAGCAGGCATATAGTCCTGTATAGCATTTTAAAATAGATCGGGAACTGTTTCGGGAAATGTATGGATGGCTTGAGGAGAGGCCTTAACACATGCTTAAATGAACAAATATTTTAAGTGCTAGTTGGAAAAGATATATTCTCTCCAGACCTACCCTTTTCAGATTTCATCATTCACAATGTATTTATTTTAAGAGCACATGCTCTTGAAATATGTTTTCTCATAATTTAATATCTACTTTTCTCTATAACATTTCCATGGGATTAACACACCAGGCAATATTTTGGCAAGACTAATAGAGAATTTCAACTATGTAACTTTTATGTATCCATAGCTTCCAAATTTCTAAAATAGCATTTTGTACTTAGCATACAAGTCGAGTCCAGGAAACATATTGAGTGAACCATTTTTACATAATAAAGATGATGTATTTAAAATGTATCTAAATTAATTCATAGAAATATGTTACATACAGACTTGCTAAATTTATGGAAATATTCTGAAACTAAGCACAGAATACAGTACAGAGAAAAATGCAGTAAATCATACAGAAATTCATGTGATCTATTACCATTATTTTGTAAGAATTCATCTCATTTTTATCCATTAAAAACTGAACATTTTATTTAAGGCTGTGCCTCTGAAAAAACAATATGAAGTACAAATCTCCTGAATTCTTTTCTCTAGGTTCTAGTCTTCCCCCTTCAGGCCATCCCTCTCTTTTTCTCATCTGTTCTGTTATTCTTTATGTTATTCTGTTATTCCATCTGTTATTCCCTGCTAGTCAAACCTTCTCGGCCATAACAAAGTCATCTCTTAGGAACGGTTTCTGGTCAAATACCATTAGAAGCTCTTTTTGAATGAAAATGAGTCTCTTATTAGTCAGGCCAAGATAAAAGCACACATTTCAGGTATAGGCAATGTTGATACAGGACTTGGAAGAATTGAATTCTGTCCCACTGTCTTTCCAGAGACCCCAGTTAGGGCTCAGTGTTTTTCAGCTCTGGTTAGTCTTGCAAGCTGGATGGAACCAGGCTGTGATTTGCATTCAATCCATGGACCAGAGAATATTTCTCTTCTATAAAAGCTTAGGATAGATTCATCAGCAGGATCAAGCTTTGTTTAAGGGCTAAGTTAGATTGTTCTGAGGATCTCTGAACAAAAATGCTGTTACTCTAAGGACAATGGGTTTTCTTTGATCAGTCTTTGAATGCACCAGCTCTTGGCTATCAATGTTCTCTAGAATCTGCATTATTCAAAAGGGTAACTGACTTGGCATTTTTACATGAGCCATTATTTCATGTACTTTTTGCTCTTTCCAACTAGTTTGTTGTTCATTCACAGTCTTTTATGATTTCTCACTGCATGAAAAAGTTTTGCAAGGCCAATGAAAGAGAAGACTATTGGCCTTTCAACAAGATTCATGGATGTACATTATAGCAGCACAAATTGCAGAACAATTCATTATTTCTCACATTCATTTGGGAAAGACAGAATTTTATCTTAGTGCATCTGGCATCAAAAGTATCTGTGGTTAGCTTTTACCCATAAAAAAGCTGTCTTCTTGCTGGATCATTAACAATCTAGCTACAACATAAATTTTATTCAGATGGAGACTAGTTGACAAGCTGGTTTGAAAGATTTCCATATCTGTCTGCAAATGTATTGACATATTCCACTAGTTTGCTGGTGCTTCCAGTAGAAAGGTAATCTTTGCAACTGTACATGGTTTGATAGTCAGAAGAGCCTTCATATCAGCTGGGTCACTTCTTATGCAAGAGGCAGCTTCTTTGCAGTTTTGAGGAGGATGGTTTGGTTGTGAGTTAGAGCTAGGGTCAAGTTGCCATTATCTGGAAGTGAGAGAAGCACATTTACATCTTATCAGTTACTTGGCATTCAAAATTCCTGGGTACAGGAAAGTAAACTCCTGGGGATAGAAAAAAAATCCTGGAAGAAGGACGATGCTGGCTGGAGAGAGAAACATTTCAAGTGACAATTTGTAAATCAATGTTGTGTAAGGCAATTTAGTCCAGTGGTCAGCTCTGGTTGCTAAAGTCAGGGGAGTAATTGGAAGAATTATTTCTTGAGTGAAAGTGTGGGCAAACAATATTCTATTTCATTAAAATAGAAATATTTTAATGTAGTGTATTATAATGTATAGTGCAACTTATGGAACTTTATGTGCTGAAACTTGCTAAAAGATTGTAGCTATTTCCCTAACTACTACCTAATAGAAAATAGGGAAAGAAGTCCCACTGTGTGGCGTGTGTATTATCTGGTCATGAATTCTTGTCTTCTTTACCATGGCTACACAATATTGACTCCTTCAAGATGCATGGTCACTGTCACTTGGGAGTAATTGATCAAAGCACTGGGAGGAACTTGAGTACCGGTTAAAACAGGAGAAAGATAGGAGAGTGCTTGGAAAATAAATGGAACTCATAAAACCATAAGGTACCATAAGTAAGATTTTTAAAAGTAAATTATAATATACTTTCAGAAGGGTTCCTTTCAAATACATCTCAAAGTTCTAATTTCATCTCTGTAACTATATTGATTTATCTTTGTGCCAAGTCAGTCCAGATCTATAATGACTATGTGGACAAGACAGGACCATGATTTGTTTTTTTCAGTTGTTTGCCTCCCTTCTCCTTTTCCTCTCTTTTTCTCTGTGAGAAATAGGGAGAACTAGGAGAGTCTTGTCTGAGAGTCTCTCTCAAATTGCATTTCTTCTTTAGACTTTCTCTGACCATTGTCTTAATTACAGCTCTCCCTCCTGCTCCTAAAAGTTATTCCTTCTGCCCATTATACTGGATTAAAAGTTATATCTTCTGAGTCTAACACCTTCAACAACTACACCAAACTGGCTCCCATCTCTTTCTATATACCACATATTGTTCCCTCTTTTATGTTTTTTGTTTCATATTAGTTTCATTTTCATTTCTACTTGATGATTAACTAAAGATGCTATCATTCCCAAATCGAGGCTTTCAGTTTGGTCCCCACCCCCCCAAGGTTAGTCATGCAAAATATTTCTTTTGTAGCCAGGTCTTTCCTTTATTTCTCTCCCCTTCACTCTATGTTCCCACTCCCTCCCTCCCTCCATCCCTTCTTTCTTGAACCCTCTTCAAAGTTCTCATTTTAGCATGCAGAAGTTTTTCTGTTGGCACAAGAGAAACTGCTATTTAAGTGCTCAAGTAAAAGCATTTCATTTGTTATGAATATGATCATTTACTTATTAAGATTTTGGACACTGCAACATCTCTGACTTTTCAGATTTTACTGCTGTCATTTAGTCTGATAATTAAACACTCATTTCCATGACAGATGTAAAAGCAACCTGACACGATGTTTCATTTCTGAAGACTGCATATAATTTCCCATGATTTTGTAATGTTCATTCACTGTTAAAAATAAGCCTGAAAAATAAATAAAAGAAGTCATCTAAAAAAAAATAAATCTCCAGAAGTGGAAAAAGATGAAAAAGTATGGTGATAAAGAAGAGTATTGTAACAACATAATGAATAAAGCAAGACACTTTTTGTCACTGGAATTAAGATAAAGGTTTTGGTTAGGGCAAGTTCTGTGTATAATTCTACAAAATGAAGGCAAACTTCTCTTTGAATTGAGAACAAAGGGCAAGAAATTATCTGGACAAAATACAGGAATTTGTGTTCAAAGATTATATGTATAGCATAAAAATCACAATAATATGACAAATCGGTGTAAGTACGTTCTGGTTGCTGTGAGATACAGAGAGACTGGGCTGACCATGGCAACATGATTTAATTTCTAAGAGAAATAAAGAGTAGACTAGATTGTATAATGTAAATGCAAAGATCAGTAGCCTTACCATATGAAAAAAGGGCCCAGGTGGAACAAGCCAATACATCATCAAAGGAAAAAAGAAGTCCTGCTGGAACATTGCCTGAAGATATACTTGCATCTTCTTGCTACAGGTATACTGTAAGTCTTACTATTGTACTTTTTTCCATTTTGTTTCTTAGAGCAATGAATATTTACAGCTGCACTTTTACCAAACCCCCTTTGATGCTTCAGATTGATTTCCTTGGGACCTTTTTTTAAGGTACTGGGGATGGTGCTGAAAAATCCTCTGATTCAGAAAGGATTGGGCTGCATTTCCTATCTTAAACACCTTACTTTAAGGAAGCATTATCTGAAACAAATATCTAAGATAATCAACCTAAGGCAGTTCTGCATCCAGGACTTTGCAGAAAAATGCTATGAAGAGGTTTAATACCAAATATCTAGAAAGGAATGGATTAGTGCATATTTCTGTGGTAGTTATAGAAGGCTTCTTCTTTAAAATAATGATTGGATACATTGGAAGATGCTCAGAACAAGCATATATTAATGTATGGGATAACCCAACATAAAATACATATAAATATACCATTTTTTCTACAACTCACTTCTCAAAGTAAATACTTATTTTAAAAATAAGATTTATTTAAATAATTTTTATTATGCCATGTCTAGCATGATGATAATCTGAGCAATGAACGATCTTCCATTTTAGTGTTCATAGTCCATTTTCAAATTATTTGGCAAAATTGATGCAATCTGCTAAAACTTACAGTTGTATCCAATGGATTTATATAATAATGGTGACACAATCCCTACGTAAGTGATGTGCTGGCAAATAAAAAACTGTACTGATATATCTATATCTATATCCATATATTTATATCTAGCTCTGTGTTTGTGTGTATTTGTGTATGCGTGCACACTCATAATTCCACTGGGAGCCATGAAGAGCTTTTCTGAATTGTTTGGGTGTCAAATGATATTCTACTTGTCTTCGTCATTAAAAAGAAAGGCATATTTGACAGCTTTTATTATAGTTAAGAAAATGGGAACTTTATAGTATCAGAGAAAACAAAATCCAAACCCAAGAGTGCCATGAAATTCCTGAACATCTGGAACTAATGCTTCAGACATTACAAAAACATATAACTTTGGAGAATTATGATAAAACTTCCAGAGTTTGCATTTTGCAACAGTGCATTGGACTAGTTATTTAGTGATTCTGGTTCTTTCATAGCAGGTGACATCTGTTGGAAATAAAAATGATAGATGGCTTGCTAAAGTGCTTGGAAAAATCTGTCAACCTGTAATTTCAATTGTAGGTTTTTATGAATGATTTGCCCTGCCATGTCATAGTTTTTGATAAATGTTTAATTGATTTTATTAATACTTGCCTTTTAAAGTATACCTATTTATGCAATCTTAAAGGAACTATGAAGTCTCTAATCATAAGCATCCTACCTAAGGAGTAACAGAACTAGGATAAAGGATAGGATAAACCAAAAAATTGGAAGAATGAAGGTCATCCAGTCCAGCCTTCTTTTGGCAGCAGACAGCCTATTTCCAATCCTAGTTTATGAATGCTTGGTAACAATTAAATCGAAGACTGATTGTGTGTGTGTGTGTGTGTGTGTGTGTGTATGAGGGAAAGTGGGAGTCTCTGAAAGATCTAATGGGCATAACCAGCAATTAAATCACCAGATGTAAAAATAGATCTAATTCAAGAAGGCAGTCTCTTTTGTTTCATATTCTGAATCTGGGATTCTGCATGCTTCCTACAATTGTTTCTTCTGTGGCAGAACATATTTTTGGCTAAATTATGAAAGTGCCTTTTGAATACAAGGTGGTTTGTTTCCCAACAATACCCTGCATCATGATAGGTACAAGATACCAAAAATTGTGTAATATAATATTCTACTATGCCATTCAGAAGTTTGCATATCCATTTATGGTGTTCCCTAAACAGGAGAAAGAACATGCTTATCAGACTAATCTAAACACTGTGGCAAGAATGAAATTGCAAGTCGATGAAAAAAGTCAGTGATTCTAATAGATATAGGTTAAAAAGAGCTTGAAATAAATTTCTTATAATTAGCTAATTCATTTAGTTTGATTCATTAAGAAGACAG